>NW_028143161.1:0-231000 GCF_977018435.1 Lepisma saccharinum
ATAGAGCTCTCTTTTGTTTTTGTGTTTGTACATAGTGAAATAAAGAGGTTCGTTCATCTTGCAAGGATGACGCATGAGTAGTTCTTATCTTTATACCCTCCAAGTGATGCCGTTGTAACGTAAGGATTTGTGCTTTATATTTTTGTATCTGTGGATAATGTTCGGTGACATCAGGTCGCATACATAACTCATGTAAACATTTGTAATAGAAGTTCAACATTAAGTTCCGGTCACGTGCACTCTCTTTCCCTAGCCATTGAAAATAGGATTTAATTCGAGGTTTTACGTATTTTACCCACCACGTATTGTAATCAGTATAGTGCTTTTGTTGCCGGCACCAATACTTCCATTTTTCTTCAAACATTTCATTAACATTAGGCAGTTGAAGTAGGGCAGAGTTCATTTTCCAATAGGACGCCGACTGAGCCACCGCGGCCTTGTAATATATGTGTGAATTATTGCAAACTTAAAACTTAGAAAAAATGTATCTTTTTCTTTATCCTTTTTTTGAGGGGACAGCAATATTATTGGGAGAAATATGCCTCGTTTACCCCACCTGGAAAAATATACCTTGCTTGCACCTCACTGGAAAAATTTCTGCGGACGTCCATGTTTACAACCTTTGAGGGGGTGCAGCAATGAGAGGGGGAAATCCCCTCTGCCTTTAAGTGACGAAAAAGCAATTATTCTTTTTCGTGAATTAAAAGGCTTAACTAACTCTCTAGTCTTTTTAAACCCGAACGTTTGTGGTTGTAGCAACACAAGCCTTCCATCGGTCCCTATCCCGGGCAAGATTAATCCAATCTTTTCCATTCTTAAAACTTACTGAAATTAAATTATTACATCCTTTCTTTGTTAACGTGCCATTACAGAATTTAAAAACTTACTGATATTATTACAAAACACATCCACACTTGGTGCTTTTCTCGTGTACTCAATTTAGTTCTTACAGAAACAGCAGAGTGTCTGAATATAAGCCCGTTGCAAAAAACTCAAGTGTTTCTGAATCTCATAAATGCCTGGAAGTTTATTTGCTGCAAATCTCCAGCGTTCGACTTGCTGCAATAGGAACAACATGATGGAGAAGCAGAAGTGATGCCACAATAAAAATATTTGATCGTCTGCATTACTGGACTTAAAATCACGAAATTCTGTCAGCAACGGTTTTTCTCATTGCCCATTGGGATGAATTTAACACAAAGTGCGAAATGATGCCACAGCACTTCACACAATTTAGTTACTTTCGAGACAATCATGGAAATTGAGAAGGAATTTTAATAAATGGATAGGGTAGAAGTTACAAGTGAAAATGATTAAAAAATAAACTGTTTCTATAGTTGAACGGACTTTATTTATTTTAACGGAAATTATTATACCATAAAATTATTTTGTATGTTACGATGTATGTTGCTAATTTCTACAGTACAATACGTTCATGTGTCGATGTATACAGTTGTCTCTTTTTAGTCCGAACTCCAAGGAGATACGAAAAAAATTTAATTGTCCATAATTTGAAATAACAAAAGCGTGAACCTTTAAAGATGATTTCAAGGACAATAAACATCTGTTAGAATTGCCACATGATTCGAATTATCAAAGTTCGTTCTATAAATTCTCCACTGTATATTGAGATTTTTCTATTGAGGTTAAATTGATGTAAGTTTAAACTTTAGTGAAAGAACCTAACACTTGTTATTTTGTTTTCTGCATTGATAATAAATATATCTTGAATTTTTACACCGACTTATAATACACTATCTGGCCATTCGTCACCGGACACCTGCAACGAGTACTTTAATCCGGTTTCAGGCGTCCGTCAGTATCGTGTGGGGCCACCTTTCGCAGCAAGTACAGCCGCAACCGTCTGAGGAAGACTGTCCACCAAATTGCGATAGGTTTCCACGGGAATCCTGCTCCATTCCTCTTGCAAAGCGGCGAACAACTCTTTAGTGTTTTTTGGGCGGTGTGGCCTGGCTCTCAACCGGCGCTCCAACTCGTCCCAAAGATGCTCAATCGGGTTGAGATCAGGACTTTGGGCGGGCCAATCAAGTTTTTGCACACCCATATCCTCGAACCACGTGTTGATCACACCTGCCGTATGACATGGGGCATTGTCGTGCTGAAACAGATAAGGGCCACTACCGAATTGTGCCCACAATGTCGGTAGCGCAGAATTGTCCAGGATCGTTTGGTATGCATCTGCATTCATGTTTCCACGCACTAACACAAGAGGACCAAGACCATACCAGGAAAAGCACGACCACACACACCATGATGCCACCTGATGGGGTGTCCGGTGACGAATGGCCAGATAGTGTAGATCCTATATAAAAGATGTGTATGTCAATTAAGCCTTTACTTATGTCATTACAATTAACGATTTTTGAAGGGTGTACTTTAAAAGAAAATTGCCACCGCGTTATTGGCGGACAAAGTGATTTGTGAGATTCGAACCAAAGAATAAATGGTGCCACAGTATTCAAAATTCCAAAAATTACAGATTCTTGTGAGAGGTCAAACAACACACATAAACTTAATGACTAACATTTCCCCTCTTAAATATTAAAGCTTGTTCTGAAACAAGGTGCATAAAAGTTAATAACAAAATAGAATAACAATATATTTCAGTACACTGTACAAACTATAAAAAAAATAATGTAAAATAATTTTGATGGATCCAGGAATAAATTTTGAATGAAATTGTTTTGTTTTAATTAGTTTATTATTCATAATATTATTATTTTAACATAATAATCATAAAAAAATTATGTTATTATTTCTACCATTTAAGTGCAATCAATGGTCTGACACCCTTACAAAATGGCCTCGCCGATGGCGCAGTGGAAGCGTCGTCGCCTTGAAATCAAGGGGTCCCGGGTTTGATACCCGGTGGAGGCACATAGTGGTTCGGATTCCACTTTGTACTGTAGGTCCTGTCCTGATTAGCTTTTCTGTGCATAAAGTGGACTTAAAACAACGATTCAATCAATCAATCAAAAACCCTTACAAAACATTCTGGTGACGCCCATGTTTAGGTAGACTGATCTAATCGAAAACCGATTCCGGGAAGATATAAAGAAAACTACTTTATTTTTTTCCAGAGACGATTCTCCTGCCCGTTCCTGGTGCATTAATTTCTGTTCCGCTAATCCACTCGCGGATCCACAGGGAGGGCGATGGGGGCCATTCCCTCACCCCCCAAATGCATACGCTAGGTTTTCGCAAGCATTATATACTCTTTCCCAGGAACCTATGGAGGAAGGCCGCGCATAAAAGAGAGGAAGGGGAGAAACCGAGTGGGAGGAGGTGCAAACGACTGGTAGCTGCAGTCGCGTTTCACCTTCATGCCTCAGCTTTCCTTTTCACGCGTTGAAACCTCTCGAGTCACTATTTCCGCAGATAATTAATTTTGTATCCCTGGACCGAGTATATTTAATCTATATTTTATTTGTATCTCAGTATTATATATGTAAACCATCTTTTATTTCATAGCTGTAAAACACTATGATTGGTTATTATGAATAATTTTGTAAATATTGTAGAACCAAAAGTCATCATCATCATTATAATAATAATACTATTATTATTATTATTTGTTCCTGATTCTGTATTGAGGACTTCTGGTAATAAACTGTATTTCAAATCAAAATTTAATAAGAAAATGAAAAACAACCCTAATGATATACAGTAGAACCTCGCTAATCCGGACTAATAAGGGGGGGATAAGTTGACCGGTTTAACGAAAGTCCGGATTAACTTAAATGACCTTAAAGAACAATAGAAAGTGCATTAAAACTCCGTTTATAGAAGCAAAACACGTTTATTATGATGTATTTAAAGGACATTCCTGTGTCAATGCGGCTTCTTTCCGCATCTGCGGAAAACAGAATTTCATCAGTGGTTGTCTGC
Organism: Lepisma saccharinum; assembly: GCF_977018435.1. Taxonomy (NCBI): domain Eukaryota; kingdom Metazoa; phylum Arthropoda; class Insecta; order Zygentoma; family Lepismatidae; genus Lepisma; species Lepisma saccharinum. The sequence goes on from NW_028143161.1 coordinate 3,910, forward strand.
CTTTTCTTTGGGAAGTTCTACCATGAACGTTGGATGTATGTAGGTCTTATCCGTTACGGAGCAATATGACGAATGCGATTGTAAACTTCTAGCCACATTTAGAATCTTGCACTCTGCTCTTTTTTTGGACCTTTTGCCTGTCCGGATTAAGCGAAGTTTTAATGAGGTTTTACTGTATGTATATTTTGACATAGTCCTCGCGCAACACGGGTGATATGAGGGAAAAGTTCCTTCTTTCTTCGTTAGTTTTCCCACTTTCGTCGTAATTTCAGTTCGTTAAATTTACCACGACAATGGAAAGATATGATAATGATGGAAGGATATAATAAATATCCTTTACTTATCCTGGATTGAGACTCAGTATCCCTATTTTCGCTATGTTCACGTTAATACGTATAGACCATGCAGTATTGATATATAATGTCTTCATAAAAGAGAAGAAATACTATTTAAATATTGGGGACCAAATCTGCTCGAGGCTGCTCATGTTCGGTCTGTGCATGCTTCCAATCTTCAGGAGGGACGAATTTCCTTAGTTGGGTGGGTTCTTCAGAAAGCCCAGCTTCTTATAAGTAGAAAGTACGAAATGTCTACGGTTGTCCAAGGAGACATGGCTGAACGAGTACCAGACATTACGGTTAAGCGAAGCGATTTTCACAACTCTCTTCCTTATTGATAAGGGCAAGAGAGGTGGAAACATACTTGCTTGAATTAAATATGGTTAACACTATTACCAGTATTAAGTTCTAAGAAAAAAAGTAACAATTTCTCCACTAAATCAGGAAATAGCAGGGTGATTTTACTTTATAATTTCGTACAGTTTAACAGCATGTTAAATTAAGAATTAAGTTACATAAGTGTATAGGTTTTGTAGCCATCTCGTTAGAATCAAAACACATTATTGCCTAAAGAGAACTGTACTCATGGGAAAATTGATCGAAGTTGTTTCATGGTGTTTTTCTTCTCAGAGAAGGATTTGAACATGCAAGGGAAAGTGTACTGAACCGATCTATTGATAGCAGTGACCTTGGCCTGGAGTATGTAGTAGCTTTTGCACTTAACGGAATGAGGGTAAGTTTAGTATGACATGTAATATGAGGTTGAAACCAATGAATACTTTAAACTTTCCTTAAATATTGTAGGACAATCTGCACACTTCAAATTTTGCGTGGTGAACCAGCTTTTTCTCTATTAAAACTCCTGAACGGTTGAGAGCTGAACAAGGTAACTACAATATTACCAAGGTATTTCAAGTATTATGTAGGTCACTCTCGACAACTTGTCAAATTATCGCGCATAGCGCATCGTGACGTCACGTGGTGGACAGAAAGAATTTGGGTGCTATGTTCTTGTATGAGATTGTCATTAACAGAGTATAGTTTTTTAAAAAATAATAATTGGCAGTACCTTCTTTGGAACGAACAATAATAACAGTAGAGTATATGTTTCGTTCTGGGCCACCACCCCCAAAAATTAACCATTTTATAGTGATCTCTTGAAGTGTAATTTAATCAAAAATAAAAAAATAGCTGTTTTTCTAAGTGTAAAAAGTGAAAATTTGAGTTATGCAAAAGTTAGGTTAAACAGCATACAAATTTCACAGTAAGGATTGTCATATGGACTGACGATTTTTTTTAACAGACCTAATAATCAGTTATAACCTGTGCTGTCTTGCAAGTCTCTCGACTTCAATATCTGGTGAAGGAATATGATGCTACTATAAACTGCATACAAATTATACAGTCCCTGGAATGAGATGGACGAGGCTTATGAACCTCGACCTATACAGTTGTACAATCTGGCAATGAATGGATGTTTCTTTTTGTTATGCCTAGCAGTGTGTTTTCGCTTATTTCAATAGCAGGCAACAATGTTAGAAAGTGTGTGCATGGCCCCAAGAATACAACTTAAAATCACTAATGTGATATGAACCCCCTTCACTTGTGTGCATTTGAATATGCGAAAAATGAGGCACTTTGAATAATCGAGGAGAACAATCACATAAAAGCTTGCAACGGTATAGAGAGGGGTCACGAGTTCAAATTTTGGACGATTTTTGTTAATCTGCAAAGGCCCAGGGCGTACGGATATCAGTACGAAAATTTGTAAAAGAAACAAGAAACTATTTTAGCTAATGGCAACGATGAGGATGAATAATGGTTATTTTGATGAAATTGCCGCGGGGCACTTAGGAAACACACGTCTGTTTTGAAGTGTATTGCACCAACAGCTACAATTTGCCTCCTTCCCCCAAACATGGCACTTATTAACAGAGACGTACTTTTATCGGTCTACGACTCTGAGGGCTTTAGTTACTATGTTCACCTATAGTAGCTGTACATATTGATTAATCAATTGTTAGACAAAACAGTTATTAGAATTTAAGGGCGGAAAATATGAACAGCGAATGAATGCTTCAGAGCAGACGTGATATTTAAAAGGAGGTGGCTGTTCCATGATAATTTTTTGATTTTTGAATCCAAACAAATTTATGAATATTATTATCATTGAATGGTTAGTTAAGTGCTTGGTTTACGTTGTCCCTCCGAACGAAAGATGGAATATATACAAGCCTGTGCTTCCTAAGTTCATCGTGGCTATGAGGATGAATCTCGAAATGAAACGAACCGGAAACTTTCAATAATTTTATTTTTTAGAACATGCTTTGCTAAGGAGGTCAAATGACAAGTTCCGTAAATGGATTGCTATCGTCTTTATAACTTGTTAATTTTATTACGAACGAAGAAAGAATGCATGGTACTTAATGCTGTGATGTTATTGAACAGATCATATTTTATCTGTTCATATTTTCTAATATGTGTTTTGTCTAACAATTGATTAAGTTAAGTACCGAACATTATCGAAAAGCAATTCTCAAAACATTATAATAAGTGTCCTTGCATAGCCGTTTCAGTCTTCAAACTGCTTCCAACACGGCTTCTGCTTGCTTTTCAATAAAATCTAAGTTATGCGCAGTTCAATTTACGGTGCTAGCGTGTCTCACTGCTACACGGAAAATCCTACAGGAGTTTATTTTTCCTGGAGGTCTGAGACTCACCAAACCCCATATGGTACTGACTATCCTCATCGTTTTGATTTAAAGAGAAACATGAGTGTCTGTGTTGTGAATAGAAGAGCCAGAAAATCGCATGTCACGGCTTTTGATGTTATCTGCAAAAATCATAACAAGAGCGAAAATCATGTCAGAAATAAACTTGTAGAGGGCGAGGCTTGCAGCATGAAGTTCCTAATTAGCTCGGTATTAACCAACTAATTCTCTTGCCTTCTTAAACCCGAAGGTTTAGCAACAAAAGCCTTCCATCTCTTACCCTATCCATGAGCAAGATCAATTCATGTTTGTATTTAATTCTGTGCAAATCACACGGTTGGAAGCTTGCGTGTGTCGCCCTCACTATTTATTCTTTCCGCCAGCTTTTGAACTTAACTATTGATCATACATTTTTATCGCGTGTTTCCCATGTCAGCACAAAATATATATTTTTCTCTTGGATTAATTTTAACTATGAGGATGAGAAGATCAGAACAAAACAATGTTATTTAACAAGCATTATATAAGTTAAAAGTTCCTAGAGAGGGATGTATTTGACACAAGAATATAATTACCAGGATTAAATTGTAGTTTTTTAGTCTACTTTATGCACGGAAAGGCTAATCGGTATTAGTGACAACGCTACCACTGCGCCATCGACAAGGTATAATTACCAGAGAATAACTGCAACCGACACAGTGAGACGGGTCTTCATACTGTAAAGCGAGTTCTTCTGCTTGCTATTAAAAAAAATGCCAAACATTGCAGAACACCCAAGAAGCCTTAAACTGTTCTTGTTGAAACTAAGTGACAGTGCTGTGAAGTTGGTCGCTCAGTGGTTTCTAGTGTTCAGTCACCAAGCCCGTGGTAGCCATTCTAGCATTTTAGAAAGGTAGTTGAGTCTTGGGCCTAATCCTTAATATATACGTTGATAAGTTATTATTATTCTGAGAGTGTGGTTGAATAATTTCGAGAAGTATTTCTTAATAGGGAACGGTGTTTTTCTTTTTTTCTCTTTGGTGTAACCACTATGGTATCGATAGGAACAAGGCAAGATCAGCATTACCACTACGCTATCGTGTTGAATGGCATTTTTCTATTATCAATTGTATCCACACGCAAAACTTAGTGCCTGTCTGCATCCATACCTAGACCAAGACATTCAAACCATGTCTCAGTTTCTTGTGACTTATTTAATTATTTACACTTATACCTGTATTTGCTCTCTTCAGGTTTAAGAAGCCTAGAGAGTTAGTTAGTTGTTTCCCACTGCACTATTTGAATTTTCAATAATCACATATTAGTTATGAACGCATCGTTAACATCTTGACTGATCATATATGTGTTTGGGTTGAGACTTCGTATCTGCCCTCAACTTTTATTTTCTTCTTTTTCTTGTTATTTGTTTTCTATATAGAATATTAGAAACGACACATTTCCATTAACAGTATTTCATATTATGCAAACATTTAAGTCTATACGCCATCAGGGGTGTAATTGTAACAACATTACCACTACGTCATCCGACAAAGGGAAGGATTGGTATTGTTATATTTTATTGCTCAGGTTATTTTTTTTTCAATCGTAGACCGATAAAAGTACGTCTCTGTTAATAAGTGCCATGTTTGGGGGAAGGAGGCAAATTGTAGCTGTTGGTGCAATACACTTCAAAGCAGACGTGTGTTTCCTAAGTGCCCCGCGGCAATTTCATCAAAATAACCATTATTCATCCTCATCGTTGCCATTAGCTAAAATAGTTTCTTGTTTCTTTTACAAATTTTCGTACTAATATTCGTACGGTTCGATCCCCGGCCGGTTCAAATCCGGGAACTTTTCTAACGATGGAAGCGGCTCCGGCGCCCACCCAGCGTCGAATAACATGGGTACCTGGGGGAAACCCTGGGGGGTAAAGGCGGTCAGGGGCGTGATGCTGATCACATCACCCCCACTCACGACCGGATCAAGAAAGTGTGGGGCGTTACCCCCACACCCCCTATACGCCTTCATGGCGTGGTGCTATGCACAGGGGAGCACTTTACCTTTTTACCTTTATTCGTACGCCCTGGGCCTTTGGAGATTAACAAAAATCGTCCAAAATTTGAACTCGTGACCCCTCTCTATACCGTTGCAAGCTTTTATGTGATTGTTCTCCTCGATTATTCAAAGTGCCTCATTTTTCGCATATTCAAATGCACACAAGTGAAGGGGGTTCATATCACATTAGTGATTTTAAGTTGTATTCTTGGGGCCATGCACACACTTTCTAACATTGTTGCCTGCTATTGAAATAAGCGAAAACACACTGCTAGGCATAACAAAAAGAAACATCCATTCATTGCCAGATTGTACAACTGTATAGGTCGAGGTTCATAAGCCTCGTCCATCTCATTCCAGGGACTGTATAATTTGTATGCAGTTTATAGTAGCATCATATTCCTTCACCAGATATTGAAGTCGAGAGACTTGCAAGACAGCACAGGTTATAACTGATTATTAGGTCTGTTAAAAAAAATCGTCAGTCCATATGACAATCCTTACTGTGAAATTTGTATGCTGTTTAACCTAACAGGATTCGAATCCCTGAGGAAGCTAAGGACTGATCTCTTGCATTCCATATTAGCAAAACCTCTATATATATAACCTCAAATTTACTAATCAGGAAATGCCTCTTAGCCAACCATCAGTCAGCATAAGTCACATGCCCCCCCCCCCACAGGGGTGGGGCATGACATTCCCGAGCCAGTATTATTGATGTAACATTCTTAATATGTCAATGTTCACACGCGTAAGTACATCAATCTCTACACACACGCAAACGTACTTGGTAATGTAGCAATAAAACTCGCCCATACCTTTATGTAGAGTTTCGCCAACCTATCCCTTGGCATGACCACTCAGATCTTCTGGCACTAATTTCTATACACAAACGTCACTTCCGGTAGGTCAGTGAGACATGCTCACCTTTAATAAAAGCTACTAAAACCTATGACGTTACTTAGCTTTATTCATCAAATAATCTGCTTTAAGTCTCCGATGCTCTAGTGAAGTCTGTTCAGGTTCTATCGCCCACAAGTGCGTTCCCTTACCAATCACCAGGCTCATGGGATGTTAGCAGTGGATTTATCTTCGTCAAGCATCGCAATAGCTGGTTGGCAGTCTGGCGAGATCAAGGACACCCAGGATACGAGACCAAGAAGACAACGCACCTAGACAACGAGACGCTGTAGAAGTAGTTGATTCCTTCTGCCGACGACCTTGTCCAAGGTCATTTGATACCATGGCCTATTTTGGCCCAATTAAGCTATATTTTTATATCTTTTGGTGGATTTGGCTAATTTCTATGTGTAGCAAATTGTCTCATCATGCTACGAATTCTAAATCCTCGTACTAAGATGATTAACAAAAGTTTAATTCTTGAATGTCTGGCTTGGAAATATTCTACTCTCAGGGTCACGTGACTCTGTTAATTAGTTGGGTGTGTATATATATTATATATATTAGTATTTCTTCCTTCTCCTCTCATCTACACTTGCAGATTTTGAGAATTGGAACTTATACTTGTAAGTGAAATTCTGGAATGTCCCGAACTAAGCTAGCTCAGTAATATTCTACCCCCAGGATCATGTGACACTCTTTTGATTGGCTGAGAGTGTACTTGGGGTTATGCTTCAAGCAGGTGGTTATTCTTGTTTGAGAATGGTGTCAAGGTAGTTTCTCAGATATAAAAAACTACTGACTAGTTGATTACTAGTTATTTTTAAGACACTCTTCTCTGATTATAAATTTTATATGTATTTTGACTATTTAGTATTAAGAAAAGTGGATATTATTTTTAAATGTATCCTGTAGTATTGTTAGAACTGAGTTAAAACTTCAGATCAGTCAGTAGTATTGTGGTCTAGTAAATGAAAAGATTTTTTAGTAACTAAAATTGTTCTGTAACTCTCTCATTCTTTACATCATAAACAAAAGTTTTCTCTGCAATAGAAATAACACTACATAAAGTGTTATCAGGCAGAGGCTCATGGAATTCACACACAAGTTTGATATTTGTTCTGTCATTAACTTCTACTTGTTTTCTTTTTGATGTGTTGATGACAAACATAGGTCTGTGTGTCTTGAATTCACTAGGAGTGTAGTATACATCTATGTTTCCCTCAGTTACTCTTTTGTATGGAGTGTATTCATATAATTTGAGATTGTCATCTTGTGCTATATCAATATTATAGTTTTCACGGGGGAAAATCTCATTGCGTCCATTTTTAAGATAAATATTTTTAATTTTAAAATTGTCAAATTTGCTAGAATCCTTTTCCTGTGTGTTTTCTCTCCCAGTCTGGAACAACACAATTACAAAATCTGGCATATCATACTCTATACTACTGAATTGATTAGTGGCGTCATATTCGTAATGCCCACCAGAGGCTGGTTTTTGGACGCACTGGTAAGTGTAAAATTCAATAGGAACTTGAGGATTTTTCAGATTATTTGTTTTTATTTGAGAGCATAATCAGTTCCGTATTCCACTACTGGTATCCTCAGCTCCATGGTCTTGATGATACACTTGGCTGCTTCAGGTAAAGTATTGGGGGTGTTGTACCATCTCAATTGAAGGTACTGTAACGCATCAGAACATCATTATCATTGGCTACCCTGCGAAAAGTGAACCTCAAACCACCTTTCCATATGATGTCCTTGTAGTCTGAGAAGAAACCTGGCAGAAAATGCATAGGGAACAGCACTGTGTGGCTCTTCGTCAGCATTTTGGTTTCTGATTCAAATCCCCCTGCCTAGTAATAGGTTGCATCTACTTTGAAAAATTTCAGTGTTTCTATGGCAGTAGAAGTAATTCCTGGATAGTCTACACTATCTATCACAGTACCATGTATTCTGATTTCCACTTGAGAGAACAAGTGTGGCACAAAATTATCTACTAGTTTTATATTTGCACCAGAGGGAATGCCTCACCATTCTCATTTTCTACTACTTCAAATTTAATATACAAATCTGCCCTGTTAGGGTGTACAAAACTGTCAACAACGTCCAAATCTATCTCAATCTCACGATTTGGCTCATTGAGATTAGCAAAAGTACGACGATTGGGAGGGAAAGACTGTAATTCGTAACTCTCAATATACTCCATGTTAATGGTTATTTTATATATTAATTCTACGATTGCTGTTGTGGAGGCACCTGCAAAATCTACTACTTCACCTTTTTCATTTGTTACTACCAACTCTATGTGGTCTATAAGATTGTGGGATACTGGAAAATAGATTGGTGAGGAGGGTGTGTAGATGAATTGGCTCCATAAACTCAGAATTTTGTTTGAAAGTTGCTATGATTCCAGTTTGTTTGTGACTGCCTATGTTGCCATCATAATTAGTAATTATTCCTTCTGCTACATTACAATGGATATTCAGAGTCTCTATGGCCAAGAATTTAAGAATATTGCCACATATGTGTTTGAAGGCAGGGCCAAGTTTGTTTTATTCTCAAAACACAGTAGTTTAACAAGTGTGCCCAGATCAACTGTTTCAGTTGCAGAAACTAATTCCACCATGTGTGTAACAGAGTTTTGTGATAGTAACACACCTCTAGGCAGATGAGCTTGTAATGTTGATAGAATATACTGACCGGGAGTGATAATAGTTTTTTCATTTCCTACTGCAACCCTATTATTTTGTTCTGTGATATTGGGAATGAGATACATACTGTAGAAAGCACATAGAGCTATAGATGGGATATATAATATCATTGTGTAAGCTAAGTTACAATCATTTACAGATATATCATATGTTCTGGCGGTATCCATCTTATCATATTTGATAAGATAGATATTTCTCCCAGAAAACATTTCTATCTCACCCTTTTCTCAGGATTTATAGTAAATTGTAGTTTCCCACCAAAGGGGAATTTATAATAATTTACATTGTTATTGAAGATATAAAATATTTTACCAGTATCATCATTATGTTCTGTTAGGATACTGTTCAAGTAAATAATTAGCAGTCCATTTAGTTTAGACAAGAGATTAGTGAGATTTGGTGAGGCCATCTGAACAGGCACTTCCATGGCTTGTTTTCTCATCCCAAACAGATTCATGGTTATTTTTATTGCAAATTTCACATTGGTTGTCATTTCCCAGGCAATAGTGACCCCATGGTAATGTGTGTAGCTCACATGAGAGAATCTGTCTCTTGTCATCCTCTGAATCCAGGGAAATTTTTCTCACTTTATTTGTAGTCAATATGTGATCAACACTTTGAATTCTTCTTTCCTCCCTAAGTTTGGGAGACTTAGTTGTGAGGCAGTGATAATAATCATCAAAGGAGAGTGTGTTCTCTACTATAGTTTTACTTACTCCCTTTGCCTTTTTGATAGTGTCTCTCTCTGATCTAATTGCATACATCTTTGCTCGTAATCCAATAAAATCTTTAATAATATCATCACTTTTCTCATCCGTTAGTTTGCCTGGCACCTTTTAGTTGTCGGAATCAATACCAAAACTATGGGGTATGAAGATGTGTCAAAATAATCAAGCAACTAAGGGTATTTCATTTCTTCATAGAGATTAAGTGTTTTGATATGATATATGAAACTATCTGTATCCATATACAGAAGATATAAATTGGACCTCCCCGATGGCGCAGTGGTAGCGTCGTTGCCTTGTAATCAAGGGGTCTCGGGTTCAATACCCGGTGGAGGTACATAGTGGTTCGGATCCCATTATAAACTGTAGGACCAATCACGATTAGCCTCACTGTATACAAGGTGGACTTGAAACACCAAATCAATCAAACCAAGAAGAGATAGATCATCTTTATAAAAAAGTTTGATTGTATCATAGTGATGGTGCAGAATGTGTAGCTTATACATATCCAGAACTGTAGCTCCCACATAGATAGGTTTGTTAAATTTGATCCATGGCTTTTCCATTTGGGAGAATGACAAATCTTCATGATATTGTTCTTAATTTAAATTTTGGATTTGTCAAAAATATATTAAACTTCTTTGGATCAGAGACTATCCCCACATTTACATGCTTTCTAATATTCTCCATGGTCTTACCATCAACTGCATTATTCATTAATTTGTAGAAATCCTTATCCAAATCTGAAGTAGCAAGTATTCTATGTCTTGTGTTGGTTTCAATATAAGGCTTTAACCACTCTGAATACTTGAATCTAAGAACTTTTCGAATTTGCACTATAGGAACCCTCTTCCCTATCAAAAATTTGAGATTCTTATAGTGGATGACATATCTCTCTTTAGATTCAAGAGTCATTAGAAGCTTCTTTTGTTTTGATTCAGGTGGACACTTGAAATCAGGAGCTGGTCGCAAATCAGAAAAGACAGATTGTGCAACTCATGAGGGAAAACAAGATCCACCTCAACAAAGAAACCATACTCAGTGTCACCAAAATTTTTTGTATATATTGATCTAGGATCTATCCACTCAAAACCACCATAGGGGAGTTTCTGCATCATTGAATAACCATACAAATTATTCACATCAACATTAAATGTGTAGCTGGAGGATTCATTTGGATTATATTCTTCTGTTATATGTATGTTGTTGGCTCTTGCATATCTCTCTGTGCGTTGAACTATGCCACCGCGTATAGCTTTTTCTATGAAGATAAGCATTTCTGTCTGTAATCAGCTCCAATTGGATTTTTGTTTTCAACAACATAGTTGACCAAGCCAACCCTGGGAGGCTGTAAAAATGTGCTGGATCCAATTTATAGATATCCATGGTTAATTTTCTAAAGGCCTGAAATACGTTAGCAAGAGTTGTTGTATCCAATTTTAGATAGGCATAATGGTAGTCTCCAAGGGTCCTACATCCTAATTCCTCCCACATCTGTTGTGCATGATGGTAATCCTGATCTGTGAGATTCCCATCTCTGAGTTGGCTGTATAACTCCTTGAGAGGAGGAAGAGACTCATCATCAAATTTAGTATGGTCAGTTACATATTCATATGGATAGGTCAATTTTTGTCTAATATGTTCTATGTCTAAGTCAGGAAAACTATTAGTTGTAATTTGGAACTGGTCATCAGATAGTTTCGTGGCAAGAACAACCAATCCAGCAGAGAGAAATCTCATGGAGTCTAGGAATCTCATCTTAATGCCACCACCAGGAATATTTAATGTCTTGCTGCCCCTAATGTATCTCTCTTGATTCTCTGCTAGGACTTCTATGTTATCTGTATCATAAATGAGATGCTTAACCAAATGGTGGAAATCATAGCCACTGCCATTATGAAAGAATATTGGGACAAATTTTTCTGTCTGTATTTTTTGATTACAGCTATTACACAAGATCCCAAGATTCTTTCCTGTAAAACGACAATGGTGATAAACTTTCTTATTTTCATCTGTAAAATATGAATTGCACTGTGGGCAGATCTTAGTTGCATCATATAATTGCTCTTCAGTAGCAGATAATAATGCTCTTGGTTTTGACACAGAAAATACCATACCAATTTTTCTTACCTCTTCCTTCATTTTTTGGAATAAGTGTTTAACAGTATTAGGTTCTTTGTATATACAGGGTGACTGCTAATTAGATGTATTCCCTGAAAGGGGTTAAAGTAGAGACAATTTGCAATAAATTTGACCATATGATACCCCGTCCGAAAAATAGTATTTTTCGAGATAATCGAATTTCAATTGTTTTTTAAAAAATGACAATTTTCCACATAAAAAGACGAATTGAGAAAAAACTGCTCAGTGTATGGAACTTATTTCAGCGTTTTCTGATAGCTAACAAATAAGTGGTTCGTTAAAAAAAAGTTTTCCCCAAATAACAATCACAAGTAAGTAACGGGTAATTTAAGTAATTTTACGCTTTGTGTCATCCCATTTTTGTTATTAATAGGTTGCCAAGTAAACTAAGAGTGCAATTTTTTATCATCACTTGTAAATTTAGACCCACCCGTTACTTACTTGTGATTGTTATTTGGGAAAAACTTTTTTTTTCAACGAACCACTTATTTGTTAGCTATCAGAAAACGCTGTAATAAGTTCCATACAATGAGCAGTTTTTTCTCAGTTCATCTCTTTATGTGGAAAATTGTCATTTTTTTTAAAAAAAAACAATTGAAATTCGATTATCTCGAAAACTACTAATTTTCGGACGGAGTATCATATGGTCAAGTTTATTGCAAATTGTCTCTACTTTACCCCCTTTCAGGGAATACATCTAATTACCAGTCACCATGTATAAGGCTCATTAGGTTTTAATGAATTGCACCACTCAACTACATAACTATAACTACAAACCTCATGGAGCTGATAAGGTGTAGTCAAAGAGATTTCAGGATCAGGGTCTGAATAGTTGAATCGTTTGAGAAATGCCTCAAAATCTGCTATTATTATAGCTGGATGCTCCAACAGGGTCTCGTGTTGTTTGAATTTCACAACCACTTTTGGTTTGCGCATTATCATACGCACAGCTTTGTTCTCACCACAGTATAGTTTATGTTCTTTAAGTTTATGGTTAGCAATTTCTGGATTTTTAAATTTGACATAGTTCTGCTGAATACGATTATCAAATGTAGTCAAACACCTATCATAAATTTTGATTTTCGCGTGATATTTAGTTATTTGGCTTCTAACCAAACGAAAGAGATTACAAATAAGACAGTAATCGAAATTTTTGTCATCTGAAATAAGTATCAAATTGATAACAATAATATTATCATTATTGATGGTAGTTATTCTGAGAGGATATACAAAATTATTCTCTGTATAAGCATACACATTGATTGCCAAGAATTCTCTTGCCTGTATTTCAAATGTTGTTATATCAGATATAGCAACAGGATACTGGATACCAGACATAACATGCTCAAACTCTGTCTCATACTGTATCAAATGATGAACTAGCTGTGGATTCCTATGAGGGCAAAGTTTTGCCAAGACACACTAGAGAAAACACTTATCTTTATCATTTTGTATACTGACCACTGTTTTCTTATTCTGAATATCCACTGGAAGAGGGACATAAGTAGAAGCAGAAAGAGGTGAGAATTGACTTATTTTCAGTTCCAATTTGTGTGGACTCCCACATAATTTCCAACCAGATCCCTTGGACTCAAATTCCTCATGTTTTGTAAGCAATGAATGTATAAGCTGGGCATCGATTTATTCCAAATTATCTATATCACTCAAATATATAGTCTGGGTCTTGGAACAATGGCAAGATGTATGACGTGTTTCATCAGGTTTCTCATATACAGAGGATAGAGTAGTATTAAACTTGATAGATTTATTTTTAATTTCATTTCTCAAGAGTTCTATTATTGAAGATTTTATGTTCTTCAAGAAATTGTTGATATCACAGGGTGGCTCTGATTTAAAGGAGTAATCATTGAGTTGACCATTGAAAGCGTTTGCACTAGGTGTGGTCGAAAATCTACTTTGTTTTGATTCAGGACTATCAGTTGGAGCTATATCTGCTTCTCTTTTTCTAAGATTAGTCTGGCTGGTTCATGGTTGAGATTCGCAACTCTTATGTCTGCTCATATTGGGTATGTTAATAGGATTTCTATAATAGGGACAGGGTTGGGTTTGTAATATAGGATTTTTGGGTTTGCCCGTGCATATTGCCAAGTGTTTTGACAAATTTGTTTTGGATATGAATTTACCACAATTGTGGCATTCAGTTTTACAAGAGAAATTTACCATTGTTTTTATTTGGTATTTATATATAAATTTTTCTGGATAGACTACAACTCTAGAGGATGTCAATATTTCAATCTCACTTGGAGATAATATATTTAGCACAAACACTTTAAAAAAATTGAATGCAAACTAATTTATGCTTAAGTGTATCAAAAATAGTAAACTATTTTGGATATTGGTTATTAGTAGATTTTGCTGGAGACACAAGTCTTTGCCTAAGTGTATCAAAAATAGCAAAATATTTTTGGGTATTAGTATTTATATATAAAAATACCATACAGACCAATCTTGGCAATTCTGAGCAAAGTCCTAGAGTCTCCGGAAGTAAGTATGACCGGAAGTAGACATAACCGGAAGTAGACATGGCCAGAAAATACATGAGCTCATAAAATCTGCAAGTGTAGAGGAGAGGAGAAGGAAAAGCATACTAATATATATACACACCCAACGAATTACCAGAGTCACGAGACCCTGAGAGTAGAATATTCCCAAGCCAGACATTCAAGAATTAAACTTTTGTTAATCATCTTAGTACGAGGATTTAGAATTCGTAGCATGATTAGACAATTTGCTATACTTAGAAATTAGCTAAATCCACCAAAAGATATAGGTTATTTTTGGCCAAAATAGGCCATGGTATCAAATGACCTTGGACAATGTCGTTGCCAGAAAGAATCAACTACTTCTACTAGCCGCCTATTCAGACTAGGCAGATAGGAGGGACGTGCAGGTGAATACCTTGCGGTGTTATAGTACCAAGCCTGCACGGGATGGTTGGTGGTCCTTAGAAGGGCCGCTTGGCCCGACTGAGTTCAGCACAGAGGAAGATTGTCCAGGGCTGGTCCTTCTGGGGGCCGGAATGGGGGGGGGAGCCAAACCTCGACCGAGAAAGACCTTGTCGTCCTGCCCCAAGCTATAACGTGACTCAGAAGTATCCCGGGTGATTGGGGCAACATAAGTCGGAGGAACCACTTGAGTTGGGTCCCAGTGTTACTCTGCTATCTCTCCGAAAACCCACTACCCCACAAAATACACTACGCGGCCCTTGAGCTCGCAGCCCGCCCCCGCTGAAGAGTCGGGGAACGCTACGCTATGAGCGGCTGTGGACTGAATCAACAGGGGAAGTTGGATGGAACATCACACGGCAACCGGGCTGGCATATGTCGTGAGCAATTGGAGGCCTTGGAAAGGGAGGGGGAGGTACTCCATGTGCAATAAAGCAACCAGCCCGTTGCTATTCCCTTTCTTTCTCCGAAGTTGACCGAGGAGGGGTGCCAGAGGGAGAAGAGGCGATCTCAACTGGTCTTCGGGGGGCGCCGGCCGTGGGCGGGACAACTCTGCGGACCACCCAGTCTCTCCTGCTGCCAACGGGGTACGAATACTTGACTCTGACCTCTCTTACTCCGACTCAGACGTGTATCCCAAATACTTACATCTACCCCAACTAATTATACCTACCAAACCCAATATGAATTTTACCTTGAGTTGTTTTACAGGTGAGTCTACAAGTATGTAGAAATCGCTCCCCACTAACTCGTCCAAATTAGCTTGCAATAATTAGAATCTTTCTTCATAGGATACCACAAATACCAAAACCTACCTCAACCCATTCTGACCAGGGGAAACCCGCAGTGGTAAACAATCTGGTACCAACAACCACCGCCTAAGCAAAATAATACCATCCAAACATAGTAAAACCACCGTCACAGTAGTGTCCAGGTTTTCCCCCTTCTTCAGTTTTCTTACTGGAATAAATAATATAAAAGTATACCCCGCAAAAGGAATGTTGCGATTAGTTAAACTTGGAGATTTTTACTACTAATTTATGCATGCGGCAGGTTTTTTCCTCCGTTACACAAAAAGCTTCTTGTATCTTTTCTCTCTTCTATCTTCGCCTTCACATTCGCCGTCTAATTATACTTCCGGTAAGTGCCACATAGGCAGACACCGTCTGACGCATACACAACTAGGTGTGCTTTATAGGTATTCCCTAACAAGCATTCTATGGAGGGTCCCGAGGGGGAAGGAGAGAGGAGAGAACCACAAACCTAAAGGGGACGCTTACAAGACGAGGCGTTGCCGCAGACCTGTGCTGGGCCCCACTCGTCAGGCTGGCTCTTTGGGCGCCGTGATTTCTTACCATTTCTGATTCTGATTCTCTTCACTTGGGATGAGGAGGAGAAAGGCGAAGGGTAGCTGAAGTTAATTGGATCGGATCGGGTTGGTGGCCCTCAAAAGGGCCGACTCAACCAAGTCTGTAGGGGGCCCCCAACAGCAACGCACTCCTACGCGCCTAGCTAGAAGGCACCGGGGACCATGTGTGTGTCGCGTCATCCTCGGATGATATTTACCCCGACTCGGAAGTTGACCAAGGGGGTATAGGCAGGCACATGGGTATCAAGTGTGGTTCCCCCGGGTAGGAGTGCTAAATTCTGATGGGCTTCGGCTTGTTCGAGTCGGTTTCTGGAGAGAAGTCGCTGACCACTAGGCTAAGAGAAGCCAACGGTGGCCAACGCCCGCACCCGAAACTGAAGCGCCAATACCCGGAGAAGCAGACGAGATGTCTCCCAACGGACTTGACCTGAAAACCACTTCTCCTCCTTTTACACAGAAGTCTTTTTAACCTTTGATCCGGCTAACGTTTAGGCCTGTAAATCAAAATGAATCTTCGTTCGGCTTTTTTGTCCAAATGACGGTTGTCAGTCGGAATGTGTTGCTCCTACTAACACTTAGAAATTCCTGATGGCCTTCAGCCTGAACCTGCACCTTTTCCTAAAATCCCGATATCATTCCCTCCCCTAGGATTGAACCAATAGGGTGTGCAAAGTTACCCCTTCTAACGTGGGGGTTCCTAGCGCACTAGAATTCAGATGAAACTCATGCTAATTCAAGATGCGGCCGAGGTTTTTCCCAGCTTGCTGGGTTTTACTCGGGAGTTTCCCTTCACTCTCTTGTAGTCTTTTCAACTCTTTCTAATTTCGACACTTGGTAAAAGTCTTCTTTATCAAGACCGTAATCCAGGAAGCATGATACCAGATATTCCTGTAGGTAGTTTGTTACTAGAGCATGCCTGCATGAAATGGAGGCTTCCCCAAGGGAGAAATCCGGCTTGTCCGGATGAGGGGAAGATTACGCCTAGGAAAGACCGGACATGGGGCTATAATGTGCTTGGGTGTCTTAGGCGAGGTCTGCGTCTTTTGGAGTGGTTGCCGGTTGACTGAGGTCGGGCGCCACTCACCACCGCGAGATCCTTTGGGAGCGGGGCTTTTCTCTCTCTATTTTTTCTCTCTGCACTTCAATCCCTTAAGATGAGAGCGACGTTAGCTCTTGAAAGCTTGGAAGCCTATCCAGAAATAACCTGGCTGATATCTCGAGATAACTTCTTCATCATACGCCGCCAGGAAAGCATCAAGAATTACATTATCAATTATAACCTTACTGAATGAACTTTTTTAGGGCTATTATTAGTTCTTACGCCCTTTTGGTTAATACAGACACGAACTTCCTTCATATACAGGGTGATTCAAAAGTCGCGCGACATAGGACAACTCCGTTATTTGTGCAGTTACCGAAACAACGATAGAGGGCATAAGTGTAGGAAATACATTGTTGGAAATCATGAGCGTAATTGTTGCGACAGCAGATGGACCATTTATTAGTCTTCTTGAAATCACAAACGAAACAAAACAAAATGACTGTCAAAATGGAAAACGGAAAGAAACACAAACAAATCAATGTCATAGCCGTACTCCATTTACGACCGAACAACAAAATTTACAATCGCAATAGCAATAGCAACCGCACGGAGTGGCAAACTGATACAAAGGAACGACCTGAACTGACATGTCCGCTGGGACACTATCGGAGGAATTGTTCAAAATGATTGCCATCCTGTTAACGGCACATCCGAATACGGTTCACAGAACTCTTGCGAACATTACGTAACACCATAGCTGTTATTGCTTCATAGGCTCCTCTGATGTTCTCCTTAAGTTCCTGCAGTGCTCGGGGCATGTTTCTGTAAACGACAGATTTGAGATGTCCCCAGAGAAAAAGTCAAGTGGTGACAAATCTGGCGACCTAGGCGGCCATTCCACGGGAACCTTGCGACATATCCAACGCCCAGGTAAAACTTCATTCAGCAATTCGCGAGTTGTTAGTCCGAAATGCGGCGGTGCTCCATCTTGCAGAAAGAAAAACCCCCGTCGTTTTGCTAGGGGTAGATTATCGAAATAGGACAGGAGTGTCATCTCGAGATGCTCTCTGTACAGTTCAGCAGTGAGCTTGTTGTTAAGAAATACGGGACCGATGAGAACATCCCCGTGTATGCCACACCACACATTTAACCTTGGGTCAGTCTGATGAGCATCTACAGCAATGTATGGGTTCTCGGTTGCCCAATACACAGCGTTATGTCTATTCACTGTTTTGTTCAGATGGAAACAGGCCTCATCGCTGGAAAGAATATCAGCTTCTAGGTGTGGCTGCTGCGTTGGTCTTTCAGTAAACCACTCACAGAACTGCAGAACTCTATCTGTGTCATCTCCATGCAGTTCCTGGACAAAATGCACACGATATGGATGGAAATGATTTCTGGATAGTATCCTGGACACGGATGCTTGACTGATGCCACATTCTTGAGCCACTTTTCGTGTCGTGTTGACCGTGTTGAACTGACTGTCAGCTTAGCTAGTACGCTAGCTGAGGTAGCATAATCTGTTGCTGTACGTGGCCGCCCACACCGTCGTTTGTCATGGATAATGCCTTTTGCCTTGAACCGCTCCAGTAAACGACCAATGGTTGCATGATGTGGCGGTGGTTGATCTGGATGCCGTCTGTGATATTCCTCCTCAGGACTCATCCCTGCAACATGGATAAGAACAATTTCCACCCTTTCTTGAATTGTGTACTGTGACATTGTTGTTGATTACTGGAAAAAAATAAAAATTGAACATTACGGTCATGATTTAAAACGTATTTTCCAACAATTTTGTTCTTGTTTCCTGCACACAATGAAAATAATACAAATGCAACATCACGGTCATGATTTCAAACGTATGTCCAACAATTTTGCCCTCTATCGTTTTTTCGGTATCTGCACAAATAACGGAGTTGTTATATGTCGTGCGACTTTTGAATCACCCTGTATAACCAAATAACATCAAATAATGTCATTCCATCTCAAATCATCCAATAAAGATTATTTTTGAACCTTTAGGATTCAGATTTTAAGTTTTTTAATAATTGTTCCTATCAAGAGGACAAAAACTGCCAAATTTCAGATTGTTTCTTCTCTTAGTTTTTGACTTATATTATTGACTTTCAAAGAAGCAAAAATCCCAAAATTTGACGACATTTTGAAATATTTATAATGCTGTACATTAAAATCTATTTGACGTAGAGAGCTCAAATTGGTGTCATTCTATTCTGGTTGTAATGAGCTCTAATTTGAAATGCATCATGACTGACTGTGGTTTTGAATTTTGTAATTCTTAAGAAACTCTAATCAAAGTTTTTTTTAGAAATTCTCAAAAATACAATTTTTATTGTTTTGAACAAAATATATGTTTGGAAGACATCAATTGACTATTTATGTGCAAAATTTCCTAATGGGACGGCAAAGGTACAGCGCCTTTAATAACGTAGTGTGGAAAACGGCACAGTTCTGCGCGCTCTGGCTGGTTCCACTCGAAAATGATCCGCTAGAGGATCTGGTGTTGAACCCGGTGCTTGGTATTCGTCTACTTATAATGGAAGTAAATGGAGTTTTCGCTGCAATGTCTGATTCTTTTACATGAAGCATTTCTATGAATGTGATATTTGCTATGATATTTGGTACAATGGTCGCGAAGATATTAACGAACATTCTAGACAGTCGACCATGTTCTGTTATCGTCATACTTTCGTTAATAATAAGGGGAAAAAATACGCGTGGAATGCTCTTGGCAACTAAATTTTTGTGTATGAATTAGGTTCATTATTATTATCATCATCATCATTTCTTTTAAAGATATACACACTGAAGCATTTGTATTTTGGATATTTACTGTCTCTTTTCTTCCGCTTTAAACTAATCGCGGCGATGATGATAATGATGATTCCATGAAACGACAAGGGGAACCCCACAAAACTTTCTTAGTGTCATCGACATGAGTGTAAGGAAACTTTCAAACTAATGGGACAAGCGACACGGGATGTTCACCCTGTCACACTAGTGACACACACTTCCAGACTGTAAAATAGCATTCATTGCACATGAGGGTCCAAACAGCAAACGACACGTTCATATGGCGTATTCGTGTGCTACTTGTTACTTCGGTCGGAAAGCTTAAAGGAAGGGTGCTCAGACCGAAGCGCCGCGCTACAGGGGGAATTCCCAACTCGCTTCCAAGCGACACTTGTGGTTTGTCGCCTCGGTATGAAATATCTCTCAGGATACTATTTATATTCTAATAACATAGAAAAATAAAACTCTAGTACACAATCCAACACCTGACGTCCGGAATCACTTTGCGATGTTTCTTCTTGTGTTACGCATGCTATTTATTTATTAATTTTATTTTACTTTTCTTTCCAAATTAATGTCATTTCGTGACTGCAAATCACTCCACAAATATAACTGTTTCCATCAATTCACGTACCGCCTTCCAAGGCAAACAAATCTACATAATATATTCCAAAAACTAACAAAGCCGCATTACTTTCATAAGAAAATTAGCACCGACATTGATCGCACTGCCATCTGTGTTTCTCATCCGTCTGGGGAACCAGTTTCTTGTGTCGTTTTCCACACTACGTTATTCAAGGCGCTGTAGCAAAGGGTTCCTAATTTATTGTATTGTAATGTGTGCGAAATTTGATGAATTTGTTGACTTCCATGCATAAACCATAACTTAAGTTGATTGGTTGATGTTGAGGTTCTTTGTACTAGTCTATTTTATAATTTGACATGAACATGGAACGACCCAGCTACATGAAGAATTTAAAACAAAATTATCATATTTAATCACATATTATCTTGTTTGTTTTCGTAGTCTGATACCAAATATTTATCTATTCACAGACGTTCCTAAACTCTCCCTATGAGTTCCCTAGCGTGATTAAGAACTATTTTGTTTTTACAACTAATGAAGGGAACAATTTATATTACACTACCATCACCGTTGTTCCCACAGTGAGCACTCCAAGTGTTCGGGGCTTGTCGGTGCGACAAAGAAGATGCATTTTCAGAGATGAAGGGGAATTGGAAATTAGCCCAATCTACACTCCGATTGCATGCAAAATGCAGTGCATGTTGCAGGAGGCAATGGATATATGCAAGTGTTCTCCGATTATACTCTACAACTTAGGTGAGTTTTTGTATACTTGTTTCATTGATCTATGCATTCGGTTCGTATAACGTCGCATTTCTTCCACTTTTGGCTAATCGAGACGATGAGGACGGATGGTGATAAGGTGAAACGGATGGAAGGACAAGCTCATATGAACAGGACACAACCCAAGCTTCACAGAGGATTATACTATTTGTGTTTCAAGACGCCACAGCCTCATTGCTCTACCAAATGCAGTCGAGAATTTTTTAAACGCTTAAACGCAGAATCCCGTTTTATGCAATGAAGCCTGAACGCTAGGGCATTTTCAGAGGGAAGTTTAAAATTGTGCAAAATGCTCAATAGAAATGTAGCTACGAATGATAGTGACAAATTATAACTATAATTATAGTTCGCTTTGTCAGCATAGATTAGGATACAAGCCTGTGATAAAACAAGTCCAAATAGAAGAAGAAGAATGTATGTTTTTTCATGAAATCTCAACTTCGTCAGGCCCCCACGTAGGCAACGACAGAACGTGAGGGTTCAAAATAGTACCTGAGTACTGTCCGATATGTATCCATTCTTGTGGCAAGGATTGTGAACTTACTGATGATTAGAGTCCGGAAGTTTGGCAAAATGCCTCTTTTTATCTACTGCATATATTGATAAAATTTTTCCGGATATACGTTTCTTATGTTGTTTCGAATGTTTTCGAAGCCTTTTCATTTTGCCTATTTTGCCTATTTGGGACCCCACTGCCTATTTTTAATTATAATGCCTTTTTTTGCCTCTTTCAATGAAATTTGACATTTTTTAAAAAAAATGTGTATATAAATTATTTTTCTCCCAAAAAACGTTGTTGGCATTTATTTTTCTTCCGTTTATTATGTGAATAATGTTCGCCTTATTTAAGTAATATTGAACTCATGCATGTTTCAACATTGCTGAAGGAGAAAAGTGTGAGAAAAAAAGTATTTCATGCTGAGTCAGGATATTGCCTTTCGGTTAACATTTCTTGTGCATGATTGACTGCTGAAGTGGACAGGTTGATTTCGAACAGAAAGAAAATATTTCTGAAATCTCCCTCTCGAACCCGAAAATTTCAGGAAGTTGAGATTGAGCTTAGTTTACCTCAGCAACCAGTCTTGACGAGATAGGGAACCTGGATATCAGCAGCTATATATTATGCTGACAACCTTCAAAAAATCAGTGAGGTGATCGATGCTCTTCCAGAAAATGAAGCGGCTTCAATTCGTGAAGTGAAAAAACCTCCTGTGCTATTCAAGTTTATTTTTGCACATTATGGTGCATTGCCAGAGACAATTACAATTATAGCATCCATGAAAATCTACGAGGAATCTATGCAGCAGATGATGGAAGTGCCAGGAGAAAAGGGGTGAGCTGTGGCGGAAAAGTGCAAACGGGTAGTGAGTGCAAATGAGGACTTGAAAGAATTGAAAACAATTTGTGATATTCTAAAAGGTGAAAATGCTGTTACCAAAATGAGTCCAGCTACATTAGCTTGTTTTATGTATGCTCCAATAACTTCTGTCGAAGTAGAAAGATCATTTTCTATTATGAAAAACATTCTCTCTGACAGACGACTATCAATGAATGTTGAGAACTTAAAAAGCACCTTGTAGTTATGTGCAATCAAGAGGGAGAAAATTGAAATGCTCTTCCCAATTTAGATTTTAACATTTTGCCAGAAATTATAGATAAAAGTAAGCGACTTCTAAATGTGCCCTTTTTCGGTTTATTTTGCCTTTTTTTCATTTTTAGTGCCTATTTACCACATTATAAATGCCTTTTTGCCTGCCTATTTTAACGAAAATAAATGCCTGAACTTCCGGGCTCTACTGATGATATTCTCTGAGAAAAAATGTAATAATATACAAGCCGTGATTTTTTTTTCTCATTTGGACATATCTGGTGTTCAAAAATGGCAATGAAACATTGACACCAAGGTGAAACTAGTCAAGGTAAATGTATGTGTACACACACTATCACGCACACACACAAACGCATATATGAGTATGTGTAATATTACTATTAAACTTTTCCCTTTACTTGTTTTGCAGGTACTTACAAAGCATGTGATTTGAAGGGATTGGTTTGCTTTGCTAGAGTGCAAGGTAAGAAAACAAACAACACACACACACACACACACACACACACCCCACACACACACACATATATATCTTTACTCTTACTATACTCCCATTGCGAAATATGATATTTATGCAACATATTTAGAAAATGATGTAGAGCCAAAAGCTTTCTTTTTAATGCTTAAGCGATGGCAAAAGTAAGTCCGCATAATTTTAAAATTGCACAAAATCTAGCACACATGCTGCACAAATAGATGTAAATTGAAACAAAAACAATTTGATACAACAAGAATAACATTATCTGTTCACACGGTTATACTTTCAATAAACTTTAATACCTCTCAGACTTGTAAAATCCACAGTACAAAAAAATTCATAATTATCACATTTATATATATGAAGATCAAATAATATATTCCTACTTTAATGATTATTATATCAATATTTTATACATAAAACGAGCTTCCTTGTAGCTGAATTGCTAGTAGAATTGCCGTCTATGGTAGTGGGCCTGATTCCCTGTGGTTGCATCAACATTTCGGAGAAGTTTTATTTCCTTGCATATTTAAAAATAGCCTTCAGTGGCAGATGTTCACAAATGTTAAGAGTGAGAAAAAAGTTGGGAGATGGATGTCATTTAACGTATTAGTTCTCCATTATATCAGTCTTAAACACTCTGAACAACTGGAATTATGTTCTTCACATTGTATCTTCAGCTAAAATGAGTAGTGTGTCCAATATTAACGTATCCTTAGAGATAAGTTTGTTAAGATAAGATAAGTTTCAAGGTGTTGATCATGGTATTACCTGAATTGAGCCAAATTTACGTCATGCTTCATCTCATTCAGACCGTACCTTCTAGGAACAAAGTGAAACTTCAAGAATGTCGACAATGATGACTGGGGCCCGAAATTTTATGTAATATCGAAGTACAAAAGATGTACAAATATGTATCAATAGTTGACAAAATATGTATCTAAATATGTATTATCAAAAGAATATGCAGATAATTATGTAGTATTATAATATGTAATATTAATAATAATCGAGTATCCAAGCAATTTTAATAATTCTGCTAGATATGTATTTTATTTGAACATATTCAACGTAATTTCTAAGACACAAGTTTTTCAAATTAAAATTTGAATCAAATTTATACTCAAAAAAGCATAGCAACGTGCACATATTTAAGAAACCAATTGTGTCAACGATTAATCACTTTTCACATCGCAAATTATTGTAGAATACGTAAATATATAGGAGAGCTCTTCGTAACTTTCGAAACAATTATAAAGGAAAAGAGTCTACAGAAAGAACATTCGATTGAAAATACATGGCTACTTTTGTACCTTTTGTACAAGGGAACATACTGAGTAATACAGGAAAGTAGCTTTCTCGTCCAGCGATGCAAAGTTTCTATGTGCTTTGTCTACACCTAAAAGCGATACGAAAATATGTAACCAGAAAAGGGAGGGAGAGGAACTCCAGCATCTTTCGATAAATAACAGTTCCAGTATTTTTTCTTTTTTATCTTCAGCCTGTCTTTCGACTTGGCAGTCAATTTTAGGTGACCCTAAGCACTATGCATCTCATTGATTAGAAAATATGACATCACATGAGATACAAATTTTCTTCATCATGTTTCAGAGATCGGAAATATAGGTAAAAGGATGAATGTAGGAGAAAAATTGCCGAAATATGTTGTTTTACCTAAAGTAAATTAGCAAATATGTAAAATATATAATATCCTGGCAAATATACCGGGTGGTCCAAAAGTACCTGAACGGTCACATATCGTGAGAAATACACATCAAATCGGAAAACGAAAAAATACGTGTTTAATAAGTGATAGAAAGCTATTCAATGATATCACACTTGATTCCCCACCACCGCCCCCTGGGGGTGGGACGGGGGCAACTGTGAAATTTTAAATGGAAACCCCCATTTTGTATTGTAGAATCGGAAAGAGGACTTCATTCCGAGTCCAACTAGCTATCAACCATCCTCCTAGCTCAATTAGGAACGGAGATATGGCGATTTTAAATTTGCGCAAGGGGGAAGGGGTCTACCATATACTCTATTGAAAGGTATTGACGTGCAGATTCCGAAAATTTAAAATCGCCATATCTCCGTTCCTAATTTTTCGTTTTCCGAATCGATGTGTATTTCTCACGATGTGTGACCGTTCCGGGACTTTTGGACCACCCGGTATAAAAATATGTAAGATAAAACTTATGCAAAATGATGTCAGTAACATAATGCGATGACATTTTCGTGTTCAATGTATGTGTCTAGAAGGGAAGAGAATATGTTATTACATACAAGTACCAGCTCTAATGATAACTTACCATTATGAATACCTGATTCTGGACGCCTATTAAAAATCAACCAGTAGACCTACATAAAATCGAGTTACATCAAAATTTAGCTCATTCAATTCTGAGTTAATCTAAGGTGACCAGAGTGAGCTTTTTGGTAAGCGCCCGTTCTCTTTGAAATTTTATAAATGAAAAACGTGTGATCTGATGGTGAGGAAATTTAATTACGATACAGGTAGAAAGCTTTTAAATACAATTCTTAATTTTCAGATTTTTTTAATCGGTACATTTTTTTCAACGTAGTAGAGCAGATTCCTCGTGCGTTGAACCGTGGAATCTGCCAAAGTAGTGCGAGTGGGGTAGAGATAGCGCGTGCGGTGTTGCGACGCTCAACGCAGTTATTCCTTAAGTCATGGTATAATATTTTCGGATTTATGTATTTTCCCCACTTTTGTTCATATTATTCACCCGTACCTTGAATCAACATTGCAAGAGGGCTGGGTTCACAGAGCTACACCATGCCCTTGCGACCTAATAAGTTCTCCAGATCTCATTCCATTGACCTTTTCACCTGTGAATACATAAGAAATAACGTGTAACGTGAGTATTCGTAACATTAAGTAATTGCATTGAAGGCTGTCCAGTCAGTAGGACGTCTGACTGCCACGTGGAGAACCCAGAATCGATGATCTATGTTGGGGATTTTAAGATCATATTCATAAAGAAGTTTTATCGCAGAAATTCCGAATCCATCAGGAAATTGCAGACATTTGATTTGAACTCACATCTGGTGTGTGGAATTACGTAATTTTCTTCCCATCCATATCCCGTCCTATAAGTCTCTAATTTAGGAGAATAAAATAAATCCAAAGATATTTTTATGAACAAGTCGATGGAACAGGTAATCTGGTAATTTTACTGAACCAGAAGGGTGGTTTGGACACGTTGAACCTTCCTCTTAAATACGCACATGGTTGTATCTATTACGTGTAAGTGGGACTTATATTTTTTAATACATAAGAAATTAAATCTTTTTTCTAACCAAAGGATAGTTTATATTACATGCTACCTTAAGGGTTTTAGACTTCAAATGAAATTTAAATTAAATCATAAGCTCTCTTCATAACAAAGAAATTGGCCGAAGTTTCTCAAATATAATTTTACCAAATATATCTTAAACTACAAGAAAGGTACGTACCATTATACTTTAGTTTGTCTCGTGTAAGAGACCTTAATCAATAGAAAGGAGACAGATTCAGCTATGCAAGTGACATTAAGGAACTCACCCATGCTCGCGTAAAGGAAGGGAAAAAGGAAACAAGAAAACTCGAAATTCATTATACAAACTTCACTCCACAATACAACCATAATGAAGTGGCCTAGAGTCTGCATTGGAGGAAAATTACCAGAACAGCCGTAGCCTTATGAAATTGCTTATTAGTTACTGGTGGTGATAATAGTAATAGAACTGCAGTAATAATTACGGATCATACGAATAAAGATGCTCGTTCTAGGTACCTCTGTAGCTACCAGTCCCGTAACGTCACTCCCATCCTGTTCTCCTGGAAAAAGGAAAATTTTGTTTTGTCTCTCAAGGAACTGACTTTCGTGACACACAAGTGGCTACAGTTGCAAGACTTTATAATCGTCCTGTATTTTACATAAAATTAGGACAACCGCTCTTCCAAGGCTAGGCACGGGCAAAATAGGTATATTTTTATATTTGTTCAACTAGTAACCCAATAATTAAACAAGTAGACAATACTATTTCCGTCTTTTTGCTCTATACCCTGTCCCAGATAACTGTAGAACAGGGCTGCGCATATGAGCAGAGGAGGAGGAGGAAAATCGAGTGGTGAAAGCGCAGTGTTGCTAACCATACGGTCCTGACCGTACATGTACGGACGTACGGTCCAGACCTTAGTCCGTACGCTAAAGGCACGGCTTGTCAAAATTTCCTCTTGCAGTTTTATCCCTAAGATTTTCCTAAGAAATTCTTAACCCAATCGTACGGACCTGGAGACAAAAATACAGTCCGTTTGTCATGTGCGTTCGGAATTATCCTTTCCAAAAGTTTGCACCGCTTAATAGCGAATGAGGAAACCGGGTAACTCCCGCCACTCATTACACAATCCAGGTTCTCTCACTGTTCATTGGTGGAGCCGTCTCACATCACTACTTGCGCAGAGACTTGTTCTCGTTCGCCTGGTCTACAGTTAGCTGGTATGGAGTTTAGTGGGTCCCGGGTTCGGTCCACGATGAAGGCAAATTGCACAGTAGTTCGGATCCTGCGCTAAACTGTTGATCCAGTCTCGATTAGCCTAACCGAACATAAACTGGACTAAAAAGAACGCTTTGTGATCTGTCGCCACAGTGAATTTATTTTGTTCAGTTTTTTTCAATCAATGAGACTTAGGTGTAAAATTATCATGGCTGATATATAATTGACTCATATTGTAATAGGAAATAATGCATATTTAAAAAGTGATTTACTTGCAGCTCTGAACTCGAAACCAAAACGTTGCAATTGCTTACCTGGCTGCGAGGAAGAGAACTTTAACAACGATGCTCCAGTTCTAAACAGGTAAGTAACATTGGAACACATTTGTTTTGATTTCTGGAGTGGGGAGGGTGAGGGGATGTTGAGTAAGGCAAGCACTAACTTAAACCAGTGGTTCTCAAACCGTGGTACGCGTACCTCTAGGGGTACATGAACGACTTGAAGGGGGTACGCGATCAGCTCGGAAGGAGAAATGTCGAGAATACCAACACGACAATATTTCTTGCCGCAGGTGTGTAGAGCAGACTTCATTGTTTCAAACTTCATAGCTTTAAAACTCAACAGGAAAAAAAGGCTGTTTTTGTCACTGACAGTCTTCGTTTCATATGTTTTGAAATAACATACTCCTTCGAAATCTCTACCATTTTCATTCTTCAACTCAAAAACCTACAAACATTTATTAAAGTTATGACGACGGGAAGTAAAAAAAATCAGCTATCCTGATGTGCTATCTATTACACGAAAAACGAGTAATTCCAAATGTTCTGCAGCTCTCTACACGTATATACTTCCACACTCGGCATAAACCTTGAGCCACTCCCCGATACACAGTCTGACGCATTTTTCTAAGAGTAGTCTTAGTATCATGGTCTTACGCCTAGCGATCAGCTGTTCCAACTGCCAGCACTTCCTCCTTCTTATCTCGCTCGAGCCGCGAGGCGTTGTAGAGCTCTGAGGTCAGTCACTTGCCTACTACGTTCACAGCGACGCTTCTACCTCAACGCCCTTTTCTTTACGCACAACTGTACACTCGATTACAAAAATATTCAAAGATACAACTAACAATTACAACTGTCATAACTTCCCTCTCTTGGGAGCAAAAATTTCAGCAAGTGAATTTTTTATGAGATACCCATTTATAATTTACTACAAGTTATGAACTGAATTGTTTAACTTTTACACATGTTTATAAATACCTATATGTCTTTTGCAGTTACAGTTAAACTGCTATAATACATCATGGTCAATTACACTGGTTCTAATCAATATTACAACATCTAGTTTAAAGCAAATATAGAAATAACAAATAAATATAAATAATTTTAAACAGAATCTTTCCTTTATCTATCCAATGTTTGTACAATTTTGGATTCATCCTTTCCAATTGGCTTAATAACAACTTATTTTTTCAGAAGAACAATCCCAGATTTTTTGATTATCACTGTGATTGTTACCACTGATATTGCCAGTTTTCAGATCTATCAGTGTGTATACATTAGTTGCTTGTTTCTCAATTACCATATACGGTCCTTCATAGACCTCACAATACTTTTTAATGCGTTTTCTAGGAGACAGCTAATATAATTGGTTTTTACAAATACCAGGTGTTTTATTTTAACTTCAGGTCTATTTTCCTGTTGCAAGTTGCACCTGTCATTTCTTTTCTTCCTTGCTTGGAAACTCTTTACAGAAGCCATGTATACTTATCTTACCACCGAGAAACTTCATTAGGAGGTAAATTAAAATTATTCAAAATGCATGAGTTAGGATGTCTATTTAGTTGTAACTCGGATGGAGCAAATCCTATCTGGATGTGTACACTATCATTTAATAAGCTTACAACTAGATCTATATAGGTACCGGGTGTTCCAGAAGTCTTTCCCTGATTACAAACTTTATTCATATCCACTGTATGCAAGGTAGAGATGTGAAAGTGGTGCCAAAATGTTGGAAAACTAACCAAGTTTTTTGTTGCAGGTTTGAGTAACGTGGCTGTAGTGTAGCAGTGTCAGTGCCCACAAAACCGGAAATGTTCACAAATCAGGAGAAAGTCCAGCATGTCCTCTGGTATCAAGAGACCCGGTCACCAATGACAGTGCAGAGGAACTTTCAAATGTACAGAATTCTTTCGTCTAGAATATCTGCCATTAATAAGTTGGTATTTAAAAAATGGAATTTATCTTCATTCCGAAATTCCTGTCAATTTCAAGAAACATTGTATGGAAAGATGCCACCCAATGTCAAGAGCATTAATTCCGGATTCCTTGGCACTGACATTGCTACACTACAGCCACTTTACTGAAACCTGCAACAAATAAACTTGGTTAATTTTCCAACATTTTGGCACCACTTTCACATCTCTACATTGCATATAGCGGATATGAAAAAAGTTTGTAAATAGGGAAATACTTCTGGAACACCGGGTACTTAGGCCAATCTTTGTGGTTGTTATACAAAACACACGCATGAGCCGGTTGACTTCAGAATGACTTCTTTCAACTAAATTAGAACTAGGGTGATATATTGGGGTATACGTCAATTTTATACCTAAGCTTGTTAAAGTGTCTACATACATATTTGTTAGAATGAAACATTGTGGCGTTATAACTGATCAACCTGTGTGGAATGCCAAATTGCGTGACATATTCTTCTAGCAAAGCTTTTACAATGCTGTTGGCCGTACCTGACCTCATTGGATAAGCGAACAGATATTTAGTGTTAGCATCTTGCAAAGTTAGAAGAAACCTTTCTCCTTGTGAGTCTTTAATTAAAGGTCCTTGTATATCCAAAAACAAAATAGTTTCACCCTTGTTACAATGTTGTTGGAATATGTTTTCGGACGGATGTCTACTCGACTTCGTCCTCATACATAGTTGACAATCTTTGATATAGCTCAGAACATCTTTTCTCATACCAGGCCAAAAGTACAGTTTCGTAACCCTTCTGAGTACTTTTTCACAACGAAAGTGGCCCATGTTGTCATGATAATACCTCAGTATTACAGAATTTGAAGATTGTAGTATACATATTTTTGAAGTTGAAGGGACCAACGCATAAGCAAGGATTCCAATTCTTCGAATGGTTCAGCCACGTAAGACACTTATGATCACATACTAACGTAAACTCTCTACCCAAAAGATACTGACTACATTTCTCAATACAAAATGGAAGACAAACATTCTAGTTTATTTATATATTTAATTGAACACAACAGGCTCATGCCCAATTACAGTGTTCAATGTGGGATAACACCATTACCTAAACAAGATCATGACTAAGAAAATTAGCAACAAATATGAATGACGTAATATACATTTTACATTTAATAACAATCGTGAAAATAATTTAATTATTAGATTATAGAGACATAGGAAACACAGATGCAATACCATATAAATGACGCTAAACTGTTGGATATAACCTTACAAGCTGAATGAAAACAAATATTCTAAGAACAAAACATACAAAAATTCAGTGAGTAGATCTAAGTCAATGCTTGCGTTAGTCTTAGAAACTGAATTAAATAACTTGCACATTCCCCTCATGGGTTCAGCTTCGGTCATTTTGGTTCTTCCAAGGGGGATTTGAAAGAGGTCCGTTCTGGGCCTTAACATACTGTTTGGTACGTAAAACTTTAAATTCGACAGCGGATGAGAAGAATCTATTTTACCATTAATAAGTTTGGAGAGAAAAGTTAATTGACTTATTTGCCTCCTTTCGTCGAGTGACGAAATATTAAATATTTCGCGAAATATGTTGCTAGGAGTGAGTTTTGGATATGTACCATCAAGTTTAAATAGTAGATATCTGAGAACTTTATTTTGAAGTTTCTCTAATTTTTCGATATCTTTCTTGAATTGTGAGTTCCAAAGAAGAGAGGCATATTCGAGTTTAGATCTGACGAGCGTATAATATAGCAATATAAATGTTTCCTGTTTTCTAAATTTATTACCCATTCTCATTATAAATCAGAAATTTATCTGAATTTCACTTAGAATGCGGGCAATGTGTGGTTGGAATGTTAACTTATGGTCAAAAGTGACCCCTAGGCCAGAAACGATATTCTCACTTTGTACTAACATATTAAAAATAGTGTATGAATGTTGTGGGTGAATGATACGTGTGTACATTTCTCTAAATTCAGGCTGACTTTATTAATTTCACACCACTAAAGCAAGTTATCCAGCTCATCTTGTAATATTGTAGTCACCTGCGTTTACGATATTTTTATATATTTTAACATCGTCAGGAAAGGTTAATGTTTCAGATTTCGTGAGTAGCTTTGGCAAATCATTTATAAGAAATAAGTGTAGCAAGGGACCAAGGTTCGACCCCTGTGGGACTTCTAAACTGACCATGTGTTTAATATGGGTTTAATATGGGTTTAATATGGGAATATATATGGTTATACAGGGTAGCTCATTAAGTCACTTAACACCCTCAGTACAAGGCCACTGCGGCATGGAATTTGAAATTGGCGATGACCAATCGTTATCTGGCCAAGGGGGAACCACATTGACGCCACCCACATGGTCGGCGGCCATCTTGAATTCAACTTCAGAATTTTAAATGGGAAGGGGGTCGTGCGACATATCAAAATGGGCTAGAATTTTACGAGAAATGCAATGGTGAAGGTTTTTTCGACGTATCTTTAACCAGTAAAAAGTTATGACTGAATTCTTGTACCAATTTGCTCCTTTTCGAGGTGTTAGAAAAATGCCTTAAAATTTGTTTAGCACATCGGTAATGCATCGAGATCAAAGTGACGTCTATGGAGAGACGTTCGCATGCCATTGCACATTATTTTAATCGGATACATCCATTTGGAGCTGTGCATTATGAATGGTTGTCGCGAACAATTTACAGTGTGACGCTTCCATTGAATTAAAAGTCCTTTACAGTGACAAGGCTAATGTTTATGTTCATAAGGAAGTTCATAAACAGAATATTCGATGATTTTTATCTGATAACCCATTTTCGACAGATCAAAGCTGAATGGTTGGTGCTGGTAAGTTAATGGTGTGGCGTGCTGTGTGGAACACGATTGGTTAGTCAATTTTTCATCGGCGGAACCTTAAATGCTTAGGGATACTTGGATTTGTTAAATAAACAGTTTTTTTTTCATCCTTGCTTATGGAAGAAGGTACTTTTTACAGGGTTTTTTAAATAGGGAGGAACACCAGAACACTTATGGGAACGTTATGAACCAGTTTTTGTCCAAAGTTAGTTATCAGATGACAAGGGTCACATATTCTGTTTATAAACCTCCTTATGAACATAAACATTAGCCTTCTCACTGTGAAGGACTTTTAATTCAATGGAAGCGTCACACTGTAAATTGTTCGCGACAACCATTCATAATGCACAGCTCCAAATGGATGTATCCGATTAAAATAATGTGCAATGGCATGCGAACGTCTCTCCATAGACGTCACTTTGATCTCGATGCATTACCGATGTGCTAAACAAATTTTAAGGCATTTTTCTAACACCTCGAAAAGGAGCAAATTGGTACAAGAATTCAGTCATAACTTTTTACTGGTTAAAGATACGTCAAAAAATCTTCACCATTGCATTTCTCGTGAAATTCTAGCCCATTTTGATATGTCGCACGACCACCTTCCCATTTAAAATTCTGAAGTTGAATTCAAGATGGCGGACATCAAGATGGCCGCCGACCTTGTGGGTGGCGTCAATGTGGTTCCCCCTTGGCCTGATAACGATTGGTCATCACCATTTCCATGTTGCGCGCTGCAGTGGCCTTGTACTGAGGGTGTTAAGTGACTTATCGAGCCACCCTGTATATTATCTACTAGAAGAGTTTTGCTGTTACTGACAATTTGGAATAGGCCTGTAGTTACATATATCGGCCTTATCACCGGCTTTGTGAATCCGACAGATTTCGGTTGTGTTCCACATTGCTGGAAATTTCGAAGTTCTAATTGCCAAGTTGAAAAGCGTGTGAAGAGGATACTTAAAAATTTCCAAACATTTTTAATTACATAATGGGGGATTGAGTCAGGGCCGGCGGATTTTTTAGGTTTAAGTTTTTTTTTTGATTGCTTGCTCAATTTCATTTAGTGATATTTCAGAGATTTTTAAGATACTAGGAAGTGAGTTCATGTTTATATTAGGATGTTGATATTTGTAGGATAATGGTTCTTTGGAGTATACGGATTCAAAATACTTTGCAAAGAGATATTGTATACTTTCATTATCGTCAGTGATTTTATCATTATACTTAGTTGACTGCAGATGTGGATTTTTCTTTGATTTTTAATGAAAATTCAAAACTGATTAGTAAAGTGAGCAAGATCAATTTCTGAAATTTCAAGATAGTTTAGGTAAGCTTTACTGATCTCCCAGTTTAATTTCGTTCTTCAAGTTTTATACTTAATTTCGTGATGTATTACATTGCCCATTCTTTGTTTCCATATTTTGTGTTCGGTTATGGTGTATTGTTTCTCATAAGCTTTCAGTGTACGACTCATATGACTTACCATTCTCTTTTCACCATCAATTGTTTGATACAATTATCCTCCAATGACAAGTATCCTCCTTGGACATACAACCTTTGATTAATACGTATCAGGATGGAATAGTTTAGCTTCATTAGAAAGTTCTTGCTTGAGAACATCAAAACTCTCTTGATCCTTCTTAGTCCATATCCATTTTTCCCTTTCCTTAACAACTCATATAAAGGCGCACATATGGTAGCATAATTTGGAATGAACATTCTCATCCAAGGGAAACAACCTATTATTTTTTTGAAGTGTCATTACATCTTTGATCTGTGTTGTAAATAATATGACCGAAGTTCAATAACTTTTCTTTACAGAATAATGTCTTCTTGAGACGTACAGTCATACCAGACTACTTTAATTTATAAAATACACTTCATAAATGTTCCATGTCACTTTCTAAAGATTCACTTCTAATGCATAAATCATCAACATAAATGATAGCATTATTTGACAGAATGTCGCCCTAATACCTTGGTCATTGCCATCACAAATGTTTGTACTCCATTATATGTACCAAATACTAAACGTTTGTATTGGTATTGTTTATCTTCAAACACAAATACAGTCAGACAATAAAATCTGGTGAAATACAGAGGACATATCGACCAGTGATACATATGGTCTGCCAATAAATCCATGTAATGCCTCTTCAATATCTATTCGTCTAGTTTGACTAACTTTTTAGTGTTGATTAATATTCCTGAAATCAGTACATACCTTTACACTTCTATCAGACTTACGGACTATTACTAGTGTATTTAAAGTGTACAAAGTTCTATGATATCCCATTCAAGTAATGTTTGAATATGATCTCTTACATTTTGTCTGTAATGATACGGTATTCGATATCGCTTAAAAACTAAAGGTTCTGTTGCATCTAATTCAATATGATGATCATATTTAGTACATAAACCAGGTCTTTCGTCAAACAATATCCTAAATTCAAGTAACAAATCAAGCAATTGATTCTTTTAATCTTCATCCAGTATTTCAGCTTGCATAGCTTTTAATTTAAGATCATCTACACTAGCAACAGTTATGTCCTATTTTGACTTTTGTGTTACATTAAGACAACTACTCTCTGCCTCTTCACTCACATCAAAATTTGAAAAAATATAGGTAATAATTTAACTAACCTTTCATCCTCTTTCATGTGTAACAATAGAGAATTTTATTTCAAGTTTACAAGAGCCTCTACATTATACGAAAATTCTAAACCTAAGAGAATTTCTACTTTCAAATCCTTGATGAAACAAACTGAACAAAAAACATAGTATCTTCAACTTCTATATTCACACAAAATTTGCAAAGTACTTTCTGTTTTCTTTTTCCAGAATAGTCAACTAAATAATAATATCTTCTATTGGATCTAATTTAGGTCTGGTGACTTCACTAGTAATACTTTTTCATTTGTTCTTTGACATCAAAGAAATTTCGCTCCCAGTATTCACTAAGCATTTACTCTCTATCTCATTAATATTTGCAAAGATAGAAGTTGTATTCTTGACCTTGTTTCTGAGGTTTACAGGTAACATTAAGTTATTGGAACTATATTTTGCTTCATTTTCTACCAAGTCTTCATAAGATTTAATATCTACTCTACATACATTTTGAACACATGATTCACAATCTGCTATACTAGGATGTTCATTACAAAGTTTGTTTCTTAAAGCTTCAGTATTTGAATTGATTATTGACACAAAATTCTCATCTTCGTTTATGTTATTCTGTGTCACAATAGCAGTAGACTCACTATTTAGTTTCAAGGTTGTTCAGGTACAAACCAGGGCGCATTCCCTAAGTGAAGACCCAGCATTATTTTTTTCTATTTCTTCCCTAGTATTAGATCTAGGCTCCATTCTTTGAGGATTGTTTTGAAGATCATCGTGTGGTACAGTGTTAGTATTAGTATTTCTATACCTAGGCCTACCATTATCTGCATTTATACGATTCTGTTTATTATAATTGTATCTACTTCTAAAGTTAATACTCCTATAGTTATTTACATAATATGGAAAACGGTTTCCTCTCCAAGACCTTTGGCCAGATCTACTATCATTGCTACTATTATTATCATTGTCATATCTCCTGGAATTACCAGAATGCTCTACATTAGTCTCAAGGCTTGTATTAGAATTTTGCCTATTGCTTACTCTAGATTGATTATTTCTTTTAGTTTCATTATCAACTTGTACTTGTCTAATACCAACAGGCCTTCCATCTCTCATACTTTGACCTTCAGCACTTGCATAGAAAGCTTCATGACGTGCCACCAATTCCGCAGTAGTACCAAGATTAATATTAGGTTGATTTAAGATTGCTTATCTAACTCTATTTGGTAACTGTTGGGCTACTAAAATAGTTTCTTGCTGTTCTGGCATGTCTGGCTGAATGGAATTGAGCAAATTAATCTGTAACCACAAATAATTTAAAGTTTGCCTACTTTCTTTGCTGTATCTCTTGCACAAAACATTTGCAAGACATGTTTACTTCCACGATGCACTTTCAAAGGCATTAAGGATCCATCCTAGTTGCAGCAAATGTAGGTAACCTATCTAGATCAGAGTACTTAAGTGTACTAGGCACAAACCTCTTTCTGTAACTACTACTTTTGTGATCAGTTCCACTTTCTGAATTGCTATCATGAAACTTATCTCTTGACATACTTTTTTCAACTCTATCTCTCTTACAGCTACTTACAGACTAACGTTTAAGTCCTTTTGATTAAACTTCAGTTCCAGAGCTAGACGATGTTACATCTAAATCCGATTCTCCTTTATGTAGTGGTCCTTGCTTTCTAAACGTAATATATTCAGTTTTTCAATGGGTTCTGATAATGTAGAAATATTAGGACAAACTAAGCCTTGTACTCTAGTTTCTAATTCTAAGGACGATTGTACTGGACCAGCACATAATCTTATCATGGAAAAGTCTTTCGTTAAATAGCTAACTTATTATCTAGAATAGTAATCTCTGTAAACTATTGTAAGCAACCTTTAACAGTAATGTTCAATACTAGATAACTTTTTGTTCAACAGTTTGAACGCTCAAGTTTATATCGTTAATAGCTTGACCAGACTTAACACTCATTTCGTTAAATTCACAGCGACCACCCGCACCCGCGTATTTATAACTCCTGTTGTTTGGCTCCAAGGACGCGGGCAACATCGCTGTAAATCTCAACTATTCGCGGAATGTCATCTTGATTGAGTGTCTTGACGAGGGTATGGTGGTGGTATTTTCTACTTCTTCGCGGGGGTTTGAATAGAGTGCAATAGAATGAAGTAGATATTAATAGATTGTAGCAGAAAGACACTACGCATGCAATCTGTGACCTGCTGTCTCTGGCTGTCGACGAAATGAGAGACATCAGAGATCGGATTCGATGTATCCGAAGAGGAGAAGGCGCGATCCACAACATATGCTCAATACGAGGTCTCTTGATTGGTTGGGGTGTACCCATTTTGATGGGTTTTATATATATAGCGGTCACAAGAGGTGGGAAATGTTGTTGTGTATTTATATACACACTCGCAGGACTTTTCTGGAGGAATACCACACTAAGCTGACGGATTTCTTACCTCGAGACTCTGATGATTCAATTTCGTTAGTCCTACAGCTGTGTGTATCTGAGTGTGTACTCTTTCGACAGCCCCGTGTAAACAAAGAGAGGGGGAGTCATTATATATCCAGCGAGCACCTGCCACATCTCCTGCCACCTCCCGCAGATGAATAGCCGACCCGATGATGTCAAGCACAACACAGTGCGGAGAGAGAGCACACACTAAGTGACGGGAAGTCAGAGACCGCCAGCTGCGGCCATCAAAACTCATCGACACCGATGAAGACTCTAAATATCTCATCGACACCCATCGACACCGAAAAAGACTCTACACGCCTAATCGACACCCATCGACAACGAGGAAGACTCTAAATATCTCATCGAAACCAATCGACACCGAGTAAGACTCTACATGCTTCAGCGACACCCATCGACACCGAGGAAGACTCTAAATATCTCATCGACACCCATCGACACCGAGGAAGACTAACTGCCTCATCGACACCCATCGACACCGAGGAAGACTAAATATCTTATCGACACCCATCGACACAAAGGAAGACTCTACATGTTTCAACGAAACCCATCAACACCTAGTAAGAATCTAAATATTTCATCGACACCCATCGACACCGAGGAAGTCTCTAAATATCTCATCGACACCGAGGAAGACTCTAAATATCTCATCGACACCCATCGACAAAGAGAAAGACTCTACATGTCCCATCGACACCGAGGAAGACTCTACATGCCTCATCGACACCCATCGACACCGAGGAATACTCCAAAAATCTCATCCACACCCATCGACACCGAGGAAAACTCTAAATATCTCATCGACACCGAGGAAAACTCTAAATATCTCATCGACACCCATCGACACAGAGGAAGACTCTAAATATCTCATCGACACCCATCGACACCGATGAAGTCTCTAAATATCTCATCGACACCGATGAAGACTGTAAATATCTGATCTACACCCATCGCCACCAAGGAAGACTGTAAATATATCATCGACACCCATCGACAAAGAGGAAGACTCTACATGCCTCATCCACACCCATCGACACCGAGTAAGACTATAAATATCTCATCCACACACATCGACACCGAGGAAGACTCTACATGCGTCATCGATACCCATTGACACCAAGGAAGACTCTAAGTATCTCATCGACACCCATCGACACCGAGGAAGTATCTAAATATCTCATCGACACCCATCGACACCGAGGAAGACTCTAAATGTCTCATCGACACCCATCGACACCGAGGAAGATTCTAAATACCTCATCGACACTCATCGACACCGAGGAGGACTCTAGATACCTCATCGATACCCATAGACACCGAGGAAGACTATAAATATCTCATCCACACCCATCGACACCGAGGAATACTCTACATGCCTCTTCGACAGTCATCGACACCGAGGAAGACTCTAGTTATCTCATCGACACCCATCGACACCGAGGAAGACTCTAAATGTCTCATCGACACCCATCGACACCGAGGAAGACTCTAAATGTCTCATCGACACCCATCGACACGGAGGAATACTCTACATGCCTCTTCGACACTCATCGACACCGAGGAAGACTCTAGTTATTTCATCGACACCCATCGACACCGAGGAAGACTCTAAATGTCTCATCGACACTCATCGACACCGAGGAAGACTCGAGATATCTCATCGACACCCATCGACACCGAGGAAGACTCTAAATGTCTCATCGACACTCATCGACACCGAGGAAGACTCGAGATATCTCATCGAGACACATCCAGCCTCTCAGAACTCGCCACGTTACCAGTCATGCGTGACGCGAGACGCCTGAGCGGACGTGTTAAGTCCCGAATGTGAAAGTCAAAGGCAATCACAAAATCCAAATTCGCAGCTGGAAAAGACCTCTATGCATTTAAAATCGGTGTTAAGAACCTCGAAATTTTTCAAAAATGCGTTTTTGTGATTGTAAATATGCCGAAATTATGTGATTTTTGGTTCATGGTATGGAAAAAGAGATATTTTATGCTGTAAAATGACAATTTAAAGTTGCGTTTTTTTATTTATTTATTTATTTATTTACTCAAAGCTTCAGATACAGTCTATTTGGCCATTTTACAGTGAAACAACATAAAGTAGTAACAAAAAATAACAAAAGATAAAAACAAGAACAAGATGGGATAGATTTACATGTTGTTGGTCAGTAATATACAATAATTACGTTCTGGAAGGAAAATATCTACATTCAGGGGAAGTTTGTTGTAGATTTCTGGGAGCCTGTAAAAGAATGAGCGTTGTAGAAGGGATAACCTAGTGGTTGGGTTGTGGAAGAGTTGCAGGTTGCGCGTTTGCTTTTGGGGTACCCTAAGCGTGAATTCACTGATAGGAGATCTGTTCTGATTTTGCCATTTATTATCTTGTATAAAAATTTCATGTCAGCTAGATCACGAAGAAAGGATGGAGAGTGAATATTCAGAGCAGCCATGGTGTCTGATTTGGATACATGTCGAAAGGAAGGTATTCTATGGCGAACAATTGCAAGAAAGAAACTGAGAATAGAATCTATTCTGGTGAGATTGGTTTTTAAGGCCATTGTCCAAATTGGGGAACAGTATTCAAGGATGGGCGAGATGAAAGATTTAAAGAATAAAGCAAGAGATGATGGGTTTTGAATTTCGCTAAATCTGTATAGAAGACCGAGAAGGCGCATGGCTTTTTTAGTGGTAGCTATAATATGATTATTAAAAATGAGTTTTTCATCCATGATAATACCTAGGTCCTTTTGGGTGAAAACGTTTTGGATTGGATTATTTTCAATAGAATAAGTAAACAGCACTTTGTTCTTTTTTGATCCAGAATGCCCTATCTTACCTGCTTAAAATAAAGTATATATATAATTTCATTACTAATCTGAAGTGAATACAATTTAAGGGATATAAAATAAACTATCAGTATGCGATCCGATCATTATAACAGTTCTTAATTCTCATTGATCATAATTCATCGATATAAATAAGCTTCAATTTGCTTGAATTGTACTTCTCGTAAGATAAAATTTAAAATTTTCAAAATTCAATTGTGGACCTGTTTTTGAATTTGGAAATTTATTTGGCTAATACACCTTAGTGTTGTATTTAAAATGAACTTCAATATCATTATGTTTTTAGTAGACAGACCTGTGTGTGTTAAAGTTACATTAAAAATATTTATTTGTGTTACTATCTCAAATTGTTAAATGTATGGCATTTTGCAATGTGTAATATTTGGTTATTTATACAATGTTAGTAGTGGTGTTTGTGGTGGGGACAGCGCGAGAAAGTACGAACCCCCCTCCAGCAGATTTGCTATACTTAAAACAAGCTCAACATGCCTACATGAGTTTTTTGCTCAAGTGTGGAGCTCTGCATAATTCAAGATTTTTGTAAAAATGCCCTCGGGAATTTTTCAGAAAGTACGAACCTCTCTCCAGCAGATTTGCTATACTTAAAACTTGCTCAACATGTTCATATGAGTTTTTTGTTCAAGTGTAGCACCTGCCTAACCCAAGAGTTTTGTGTTCGGAAAGTATCAACCCCCCCCCCTCAAGCAGATTTGCTCATATATACAAAAATTGCATCAGCCAGATTTTTGTATATAAACTTGTATCCATACCCAACTATACATATTTACTTCAGGTTTAAGTTCAATTGGATACCAGGTTCAATTTGCTTATCTAATATTAAAACAATGCAATATGCAGAGCTCTTCTAGAATTGCTCCGTGTTTGCATGTTTCCCCCTCTGTGGCAATATGCGCAATTCCCGAGACGGTAGTATTGATTTTTGTTTTGCACGTTTCTCCTCAGCGCCAGTATTTACAGAAATTCCCGAGTATTGCATCACCCAGTATTGTGAGAGTGGCTGAGGAGAGTAGATGTGTTTTTACAGTACTTCTCATACTTACACGCCTGTTTGGTTTAATTGAACAATATAAAATCTGATATTTGTTGTAATCCACTCATATTTAGAGTCAAGCTTATATTTGTCCTGTGTGAATGAATATTTATTCTCTTTTTCCACTTGTAAGCTATTGGCTTTACAATCTGTCATAAGATTAATATTATTAATATTAATCCATAGAGATTAGATTTAAAACCCAGGAAATTTTATATAAATACCAAAGCCAAAAATATTAAGTGTATACACACATACACACCTACACACACATACACAGCACAGTGCTGAACTCAACTGATATTTTTATTCAGTATAAAGTTTTGAATTGAAACCCAGGAAATTGTATATAATAAACAACAACAAAAATGCCGAATCAAAAATATTGCAATCAATGCAATAAGAATATATCCAGCTCTAATTGGGCCAAGCATCAAAAAATTTGCAATCCAGACAAATACAGAACTCCCACAATAATTTGCCCCAAATGCCATAGAGAATATAACATGGAATATTTTACATATAAACATAAAGATACTTGCTCTGCATT
Source organism: Lepisma saccharinum (assembly GCF_977018435.1). Classification (NCBI taxonomy): domain Eukaryota; kingdom Metazoa; phylum Arthropoda; class Insecta; order Zygentoma; family Lepismatidae; genus Lepisma; species Lepisma saccharinum. The sequence continues at coordinate 46,253 of NW_028143161.1, forward strand.
GCCCCAGCAACCATCCACATCTGGTCTGAAAAGGAAGCACGAAGCACCTGTTAATGCCAGAGCAGCAAAGCAGCCACGCCATGCACCCATCCGTAGCAGTTTTAACGGCCAATTAAGGGATCACCGTTTTGTATCAGAGCCAAGATGTGGCATTAAGAATTTTTTGAACAGTAAAAAACCTGATATACAGGCAATTCTAAATGCACAAAATGGCTCTTATAAGCTGTCCCTCAAATTGTATACTCAATATAAGAAGCCAAACGGCACAAAATTTATACATCCCCACTTAACAGAAACTGTACCGGTATATTCAAATACAAATTCGGACAGAATAATAAGCAGGTTGATAGATCAATTGAATATGAAACACTCTAAATTTGCAGCAAAAGAGTCTGGATGGACCCTATGCGGTTCTCCACACAAGTTATATGTTAATATTTCTGAATTCAGCCCATTACAAGGTTCCACTTATGTGCCATTACCTGCCAATATCAAAAACAAAAGAGCCGTGGTCAATATAAAAAATGCCGACCAGAAATGCTTTTTGTGGTGTATTTTAGCTGCTCTGTATCCAGTTTCAAGGGATCCTCAGAGAATAACTTATTACAAGCAACATGAACATCTTTTTGACGATGCAATGGAGGGTTTGGAATATCCAATGTCTGTTCAGAATATTGATAAATTTGAAAAAAGGGCCAGGCACATCAATGGCAAGCAATTATCTATTAATGTATTTATTTGTTCCACTGGCAATTGCCCGATAGCACCTCTCAGAATCAGTACACTTGATGATGAATCTGCTATTCCGATTGATCTGCTCTTAATTGAAGGGGATGGCACATATCATTACACTCTGATACATAATCTTGAAGCTTTAGTGAGAACACAACTAGACAAATATAAAAAAATATTCAAGTTGTGCAGAAGATGTTTAACTGAATTTGATGGTAGAAAAATGGTGAAGGGGGTTCGGGAAGAGAGTGCAGAAATTGCCAAAAACAAGTTAATTGAGCATCTGAAATACTGTGGGAACCATAAACCTGTTCATATGGTAGTAGTGGTAAATACAATACGGACGGCGCGAGAAAGGAAGAGCATCCCCTCAAGCAGCTTTGCTACACTTAAAACTTGCTTAACATGAGCATATAAGTTTTTGAGCAAGTGTGGAATCTTGTCTAATTCAAGATTTTTGTAAAAATGCCCTCGGGAATTTTTCAGAAACGAAGAGCTTCCTCAGATTGATTTATTTATACTTAAAACTTGCTCAACATGTTTATTTGTTTAAGTGTAGTACCTGCCTAACCCAAGAATTTTATAATTCAGAAAATATCAAACCCCCCTCAAGCAGATTTACAAAATTGTATCAGTTTGTCTATAAACTTGTATCCATACCTACCTATACATATTTACTTCAGGTTTAAGTTTAATTGGATTTGCTTATTTAATATTAAAACAATGCAATATGCAGAGCCTACCTCTAGAATTGGTCCGTGTTTGCATGTTTCCCCTCTGTGGCAATGTGCGCAATTCCCGAGACGTTAGTATTGATTTTTTTCCTCAGCGCATGTATTTACAGAAATTCCTGAATATTGCATCAGCCAGTTATGTGAGACTGACTGAGGGGAACAGACGTGTTGATACAGTGCTTCTCATACTTACAGGCCTGTTTGGTTTAATTGAACAATATAAAATCTGTTATTTGTTGTAATCCAGTCATATTTAGAGTCAAGCTTATATTTGTCCCAGCCTGTTATACATAACAAGGTTATTGCTATTCAAGATATGCATGTTCGTGCAGGTATTTGCGCCGGGTCAGTGTGAATGATTTTCCACTTGTGGGCTATTGGTTTTACATTTGAATCCCAGGAAATTTTATATAAATACCAAAACCATAAATATTAAGTGTATATACACATATATACATATACGCATACAAATCACAGTGCTGAACCCAACTGATATTTTTTATCCAGTATAAAGTTTTGAATTGAAACCCAGGAAATTGTATATAATAAACAACAACAAAAATGCCGAATCAAAAATATTGTAATCAATGCAATAAAAATATATTTAGCTCTAATTGGGCCAGACATCAAAAAATTTGTAATTCGGACAAATACAAAACTCCCACAAAAATTTGCCCCAAATGCAATAGAAAATATAACATGGAATATTTCACATATAAACATAAAGATACTTGCTCAGCACAACCATCCACATCTGCTCAGAAAAGAAAGCACGAAGCACCTGTTAATGCCAGAGCAGCAAAACAGCCACGCCATGAACCTACCCGTAGCAGTTTTAATGCCCAACTTAGGGATTACCAGTTTGTATCAGAGCTAAGATGCGGCATTGAGAATTTCTTGAACAGTATAAATTCTGATCTGCACGCAATTCTTAATGCACAAAATGGCTCTTATAAGCTATCCCTCAAATTGTTTGTACAATATAAGAAACCAAACGGCACAAAATTTACACAGCCCCACATAACAGAAACTGTACCTGTATATTCAAATGCAAATTCAGACACAATAATAAGCAGCTTGATAAATCAACTGAACATCAAACACTCTGAATTTGCGGCAAAAGAGTCCGGATGGAGCCTATGCGGTTCATCACACAAGCTCTATGTTAATATTTCTGAATTCAGCCCATTACAAGGATCTACTTATGTGCCTTTGCCTGCTAATATCAAAAACAAAAGAGCCGTGGTCAATATAAAAAATGCCGACCAGAAATGCTTTTTGTGGTGTATATTAGCTGCTTTGTATCCAGTTTCAAGGGATCCTCAGAGAATAACTTATTACAAACAACATGAACATCTTTTTGACGATGTAATGGAGGGTTTGGAATATCCAATGTCAGTTCAGAATATTGATAAATTTGAAAAAAAGGCCAGGCACATCAATGGCAAACAATTATCTATTAATGTATTTATTTGTTCCACTGGCAATTGCCCGATAGCACCTCTCAGAATTAGTACAATTGATGATGAATCAGCTATTCCAATTGATCTGCTCTTGATTGAAGGGGATGATACATACCATTACACTCTGATACACAGTCTTGAAGCTTTAGTGAGAACGCAACTAGACAAAACTCATACAATATTCAAGTTGTGCAGAAGATGTTTAACTGTATTTGATGGTCAAAAAATAGTGAAGGGGGTTCGGGAAGTGAATGCAGAAATTGCTAAAAAGAAGCTAAATGAGCATCTGAAATACTGTGGGAACCATAAACCTGTTCATATGGTGATGCCCAATCCAAGTGAAAATTGCAAATTCAAAAAGTATGAAGCCTTGTTGGAACACCCAGCATATATTGTCTGTGATTTCGAATCGAACCTCAAACCTATTGCATTCTGTAGCCCAGATCCCGAAGAATCTTCAAGTACACCATACCAGCAACATGAACCTTCCAGCTTTTGTTATGTGGTTGTACAGGATGGTGTAGCTAGTAAAGAATATTCATACAAGGGACCAAATGCCATCAAAGAATTTGCACATAGAATAGAAAATGTGTGCCGTGACATAGCATCTAACATCTTATTAATATCAAAGCCTATGTTGCCTTTAACAGAGGAACAGATTGAAGATTTCAACAATGCAGAAAAATGCCCGGTATGTGATTGTGAATTTTCAGATACAAATATCAAGGTTCATCACCATTCTCATACAGATGGTAAATTTTTAATGGCCCTGTGTAATAGCTGCAATATTAAGATCAAGAGACCAAGATTTATCCCCATATTTTGCCATGGAGCATCCAATTATGATTTCCATCATCTGATCAGGTACGAGGGGTTTGAGAAGCAGAATTTAAATATTCTAGCTGAAAATGATGAAAAATATATATCTATTAGCAAGATAATTAAAGTTGATGGTGTTCATATTCACATAAGATTTCTTGATTCTTACAGATTTTTACCTGCTAGCCTGGCTACACTGGCCTCTCAATTATCTGATGATGACTTGAAAATCACACGTGCCTCGTTTCCAGATCAGGAGCTGAAATTAATTAGGCGGAAGGGTGTATATCCATACGACTATGTTACAGATTTTTCTAAATTTGATGAGTGTTCCCTGCCACCACAAGAAGCATTTTATAGCAAAATCAGAGGATCTGGAATTACTGATGAAGATTATCACCATGCCCAGTTGATGTGGGACAATTTAAATTGCCAGACATTTGGTGATTATCACATGGCATATTTAAAACTTGATGTGACCCTCTTAGCTGATATATTGCAGGCATTCAGAAAATCTTCCATGCAAAATTATGGACTGGACCCAGTGTATTTTTACAGTGCCCCGGGCCTAGCATGGGCTGCAACGTTTTTGAACACTAAAATGCAATTGGATCTGATCCACGATCAAGATAAGTATCTGTTTATGGAGAAATGTATAAGAGGAGGGATGGTGCAATGTTCCCAGAGATATGCCAGAGCAAATAACAAATACGTGCCTGATTATGATCCAGCACGGCCATCAAATTATATAGTGTATGTGGATGCAAACAACCTCTATGGTCACGCCATGATGCAAAAACTGCCATATGCAGAGCTTGAGTGGGTCGAAGATTTCAATATTGAGGATCTTCAGGACTTTGATGACAGTGAATATGGACTCTTCTTAGAGGTTGATCTGACAATTTCTGATGATTTGCACAATAAATTTTCTGACCTGCCCCCAATTCCCGAGGTTCAGTGCTTACCTGGCTCTAAACAGAAGAAGCTCATGACGACACTGGAGCCAAAACAGGGCTATGTCATATATTATAAAAACCTACAGTTCCTGATGAAACATGGTGTTCAAGTGACCAAAGTTGGCAAAGTTTTGAGGTTCAGGCACTCAGAATGGTTGAAACCTTATATTGATACAAACACGGAGCTTCGAACATCTGCAAAGAGCCAATTTGATAAGAGCTTGTTTAAATTGATGGTGAATTCAGTGTATGGCAAAACAATTGAAAATGTCAGGAAACATACCGATGTTAAAATAATTACTGACCCCAGCCTGAGCAAAAAATTGGTTGCAAAGCCCAACTTCAATTACAGAAGAATTTATGATGAGCACATGGCACTTTTCAACATGATGAAAACAAAAATCAAATTTGATAAACCTATTTATGAAGGGGCTGTGATATTGGAATCGTCCAAATTACATATGTTAATATTATATTATGATGTGCTGAAACCTTTTTATGGTGATCGTGTAAAATTATTGTACATGGACACGGATAGTTTTATTCTTGAAATTCAAACAGAAGATGTTTATCAAGATATGGCACAGCCTGAATTGTTTCAATACTTTGATACCAGTGAACATACAAGAATTCAACCCCACAACAAAAAGGTGCCTGGCAAGTTAAAAGATGAGACACTTGGTGATGTTATTGTGGCATTTGCTGGGTTAAGAGCCAAGATGTACAGTTTTGAAACATGTAGTGGTGCTGTTGCCAAAAAGGCCAAGGGCATTGGCAGAGTTACTGTGGAAAAAGATCTCCAATTTGAAGATTACAAAAATTGCATCAAATCACAGAGTTCAATCAGAACATCAGAAAATAGAATTCAGAGTGAGAATCACTTGTTGACTTCAAATATTGTAACAAAAGTGGCTCTGGACCCACATGATGATAAGAGATGCATTTTGTCATGTGGCACACATACTTTACCTTGGGGGCATTGTGATTTGAAAAATGGCAAACAATGCCCAATTACAGAGCATGATTTGAAATAAATAAACATGCCTATGAACTTATTTGGGTTCAAAAAACAGGCTATTATGGATCTGCCGACACCACAACCCTCTCCTGATTTACAATCTGTAATGTCTAAACTGAGTGGCTTGTTAATTATTCATCTGAACAGCATACTTACAGATAATGATGAAGAAACAGGCAAAATATTGTACATATTTAACAATAATTTAAATTATTACCAATTACCTGTAGGTGGGCAATTGCAATTTATTACAACCCCTGAGGGTGATGTCAAGATTTCAGTAGGGAGAAATATTTATAGAATTAAGCACTTAAACATGATTTCTGGCACTGTTTATACTGTTTCTGCTGGTGACTGCTTATATATTGAGGTCCCTGGATCTTATGACAAGCTTATACCCTTTTTTATAGAATTAAGAATCAGATATTCAATAATAAATAACCAGTAAAAATGCCTAATGATATATTTGGCCACACAAGACATGAAGATCACAGTGATGAGATTCTGATGCTTGATGTCAGAGTCAAGAAATTGAGAAGTGATTTACAAGCTTTACAGACCACACTCAATGCCAGTCTTCAATTAGAAATTACAAATTTGCAATCACAATGCATGGACCCTCTTCTCAAAATTGATTCCGAACTCAAAGTGTTGCTTCAGAAATATACTGATTTGGCCACATTGGATAATTTTCAAAGTTTAGAAGAAGCTGTAGCAGCTCTTCAAGCCAAATTTAAGACCCAGGCCACCAACTCCGAGCAATTGAAACAGCAATTGGAAGAGCAAATAAATAATGTCCAGACACAGCTCCAAACAATTGTCAAAAGCATAAAATCACAAGAAGATTTTGATCTAGTGATTTCCACTCTAAAAGAACAGATTCAGTCACTCCAGATACCTAATCTGGATCCTCTGCACAATGCCATAGCCGAGGTTAAAGAAAAAATTGAGACACTTGAAAATTTTATGAACAACTTGCCATCTTCTGATGCTTTGAATGCAATAACTCGGAGTGTAGCAAATATTAAGCTGCAACTTGAAACATATGAAGATTTTGGAAAAATTCAAAGTACCATAACCCATCTTGAAGGTATCATAGCAGCAGTGCAAAGTGATTTGGCAAATGTACAAGAAACTCGCCTGCCCGGTATTGTAGACACACTTGTCAGTGTCCAGCAACAAATCACAAAGCTTGAAAACCTCAACACTGAATCTGAACTATCTCATTTTCATCACTTGATCGATGATATTCAAACAAAACTTGAAATTTTACAACAATCAACACCCTCTCAGGCAGATATAGCCCTGCTCCAAAATGCTATGCAAAATGTGGCTGATGCTTCTGAATTAAACAATGTAAAATTAGCACTTGAATTTTTGCAGAATACTGTTTCAAATCTTCCCACATCACAGGAACTTAAAAATATTAAGAGAGCTGTGAATAGGATATTGAAATCAGAAGATATCAAGAATATCCAGACAGAGATCAAACAACTCACTCAGACAGTGGCCACTCTACCAACTAATCAACATATTAATGAACTGCATGCCCTGTTTGAGGATATCAGAAGACAGGTCCATGATCTTACTGCTCAAAATTCAAAATTGGCAGTTGTTGAAAATTTGCAACAAATTGTAGCTAATATCAAGCAACAGCTAGGGACCATGGAATCCAATCAAGCAAATGCTCTGTCTGTTTTTGCCACCCAGCTTCAAGAGATTGTGCAACAATACAAGAAACTTGTTGTGGACATAAAAATAAAGCCAGGCCATGATGATGTTGTTAGGACCATCAATGAGCACCTTGAATCTGTAACAAGCAGATTGCTCACAGCAGAAAAGGAAATAACAGGCATAATCGAGAATCCAAAACATACAGTAATTCTTGAATTGTACAGCATCCCCAACAAAGAATATGATTCTCCATTTACACCAGGTGGCAAAATATATATGCTGTCCCCTGCACAATTTTATTACCAGTTTTTTGTTGGAGGCACATTGAGACCAATCAAGATCAAATATTGGCTTCAACCACAGGCACACCACTACCCCACCTTATCAATAACAAATGCTGATAACAAAGTAAAAATCACCAGTGTGGAGTTAGAGGATTTTACAGATCCCAATACATTAGAAACAGCCTATATTGAAGATGATGGCACTCTGGAATTTAAAATACAAATAGGGGACAAATTATATTTAGAAAATCCTGCAGTCTCAGCTGCTGAACACCCTATAGTTGCAATATTCTTGTTTACATATTATGTCTAGACAAATTATTGTTGATGAATTACACAGACAGGCCAGACATAATTATAAGAGACTCCCAGTAGTCACAAAAGGCATAGATGATTTATGGCAGAGCGACTTGATTGAATTAGCAAGTGGACAGTTGAAAAACTTAGACAAAATCAACAAGGGCTACAAGTATCTACTCACTGTGATAGACACATTTTCAAAATTTGCCTGGGCTGTGCCACTCAAATCCAAGACTGGAAAATGTGTTACAGAAGCCTTCAGGACAATCATCAATCATTCAGGAAGATCACCGCGCTATTTGCAAACAGATAATGGCAAAGAATTTTATAATTCAGTGTTTCAACAATTTATTAAAAGCCAGGCAATAAAACATTATTCGAGTTACAGTAACCTCAAAGCCTCAATTGTAGAGAGATTCAACAGAACCCTAAAAAATCTTATGTATAAACAATTCACACTGCAAGGTAATTATAAATGGCTTAATATTCTTCCAGAACTTCTACATAAATATAACAACTCGGTCCATTCCACAATCAACATGAAACCCTCTGAAGTAACTTCATCTGATGAGCAAAAATTGATCAGGACTGTTTATTATCCTAGATACCAGCCAACAACAAGAAGGGCCAAATACAGGGTGGGCGATCAAGTAAGAATCAGCAAATATAAGCACTTATTCAAAAGAGGCTTTACGAGAAACTGGAGCACCGAATTATTTACAGTGGTTCAAGTTAAACCCGGGACCCTTAACACATATATAATAAAAGATCACCGAGGAGAAATTCTCAAAGGCAGGTTCTATGAACAAGAGCTCAGCAAAACTAAACAGCCCGACACATATCTCATAGAAAAAATCATCCGCAGAAAAGGCAACAAGTTACTTGTCAAATGGCTGGGTCATCCGGAAAACAGCTGGATCGATGCAGACAAAGTGATAATATGAGCACCTGGGATGTTATAAAAAGGCTGCCAGAACCTGAACAACAGAATAAGATAAATGGAGTGCTGCTGCCTGATAATATTAGGTGTCTTATTGTTGGGCCATCTGCTTGTGGTAAAACTACACTAATAGTTGATAATTTTTTATTGGCCCCCAACTGGTTAGACTGGAAAAACAGGCACTTGTATGTCTTCTCTAAGAGCTTGGAACAATTAAAATATCAGCAGCTGATGAAGCTATATGATGGATTGGATATTGCCACTTTTGAACCAGATGTTAAGCCACTTCATGAATGTCTCGATAATTCTGTTGTTGTGTTTGATGACATTATACTAGATAATCAAAACAAGGTTAGAAATTTCTTTACACAGGGGCGACACAAAAACATTGATTGCTTCTACCTGGCACAGACTTTTTCTAAAATACCGAAGCAGCTGATCCGAGACAACAGCAATTTTATATGTGTGTTTCATCAAGATCATACCAACCTCAAACACATACATGATGAATATGTAGGTGGGGACTTGAGCTACAATGATTTTTCCAAGTTTTGCAGCAGGTGCTGGAACCAGGACAGTTATGGGTTTGTCACAATTGATGTGACAAGAACACCTAATACTGGCAAATACAGAAATAAAATCAACGATTTTCTAGACGTTGAGACATAAATAAACAACCATGAAACGACCAGTCATTGATGATCTTAAGTTAAGAGATTATCTTGTAAAAAGATTTAAGGGATGGAAATCAGAGAACCGAGGAATCTATGAAAAACACAAACAAACAGAACAGCCTGTCATTGATGCTATTAATAATTTAGGTAAGAATATCAAAACTGTTACAGAGCAAAATCAAGATTTGATCACAGAGCTTGTACCTGTAGCTGCAAGGAACATATTAGATTATCCATTCACCCCACTTTCCAGTATTCATACACCTAGTCCTGTTGCTCCTAGAAGAATTGAAGCTACTCTGGATCCTATTGAATTGGGTCTTCTTGCTCAAAAATATTTAACCACACCTAAAGACAATAAAGATGAGGTGTTTGGCTTATATGCCGACACAGAGCTTGATGGCAGCATTATTCATAGAATTGGTAATTTCAGAGTAACTTTTATGGGGGATGATATCATTGTTTATTCAGAATCTCGTCTCGGAGAAAAAGGTGCTTTTGTTAAGTACCCCGGCACACCTGGATTGTGGGAACTGATGACTAGGAAGAGGCCTGGCAGCTATACAGATCAAGATTATGAACATTACAAAGAAATATTAATAAAATCAGATGCTCTGTACCAGAACAATGATCCCACACAAAAAAGAGTCAAGTCGAGCAGTGGGGCAAAATACAACAATTTAATCAAGCCCATATGGTCACAGATCAAGACAGGCAGTGGAATCAAACAATACAACACCCTGCCTAAAGAATTTGTGTGGGTTGATGATGTCAGGAAACTTGTAGATAGGTTATTGGTGATAGCTGGGGAGGAAAATGCTGGCAACCACAATTTTTACAATGAAAAAGTTGGAATTATGGACATGATAAGCACAAAATTGTCTAATTTTATAGTGAATGACCCTAAGGGGATTGGATATCTTATAAAAATTATTAATACTCTACCACCTAAATTTTGGAATATTTCTGAGGGTCGGGGGCTTGTTAATGACATTATAAACAAGCTGCCATTTGAACTACACATTCCAGGCTATCAGTATTGTGGTCCAGGGACAAAATTGGACCATAGATTAAACAGAGGTGATCCTGGTGTTAATCCTTTAGATGCTGCTTGTAGAGACCATGACATAGCATACAACACACATTCCGATCTTGACAAGAGACATGTTGCAGACAAGAAATTAGAAGAGGCTGCATTTGGCAGATTTGTAAGCAAAGATGCTTCTTTGAGTGAAAAAATAGCAGCATTGGGAACCACCATAGCTATGAGCACCAAACAAAAACTGGGGTGGGGGTTGTGAACATGTATATAATAAACCTACAATGAAGGCCAAGGGTGTTATGTATCAAATACCTTATGCAGGTCTCAAATCTCTTAAAACTATTGACAGTCTTTTGACCAAAAAGCAGCGCAAGAAAAAAAACTCTTGTCTTGCAAAGGGGCATGGTATGAAATTGTTGCTTAGTACCCCCCAATTAAAAAAATTACAGCAATCAAGGAAAAAATCACATGTAGGGGGGTTCATATTTACCATCCCGGCCATCTTAGCTGCTCTCGGGGCTGTTGGGAGCTTGGCTGGGGGATCAGCTGCCATAGCAAAAACAGTAATAGATGCCAAGAAGAATAGGGCGGAATTAGATGAGCAGAGGCGCCATAACCTGGCCATGGAGAAAAAAGGCAAAGGTGTTAAGAGAGCCATGAGTAAGTTTAAAAAAAACAAGAGCCGCTTACAAACCAAGATATTGAAGCTTTAATCAAGCCATTGGGCATCAAACATTTTAGGGGTGTGTACATGTCTGATTCTTTACCGGAACAACCACTCAACAAAGAGTGTGGCATTGTTAATTTGGATGAGTACAAAAATCAGGGCACTCACTGGATTTGTTATCTTAAATATTTAAACAATAAGGCATTTGTGTTTGATTCATTTGGAGGTGTTCCACCTGAAAATTTAGTAAAATATCTAAAATCATCTAATCTTTATTACAATAATGCCCGTGTTCAAAACTTCAAAGATGTTAATTGCGGACATTTGTGTTTATCTGTTCTCAGATATATGTCTCAAATAAATAAACCATCAATTGAAGATTTTCAAAAAGCCTTGTGGTATTTAAAACATCATGGGGGTATTCCATCTCACCAGCCAAAATTCAATATTGAAACTCAAATTGCATGATGATATAGTGTATCCCAAAACAATAGCTCTCAGAGCATTTTACGGCATGTACTTGATACCTAATATTACGCACCACAACAACAAAATTGCAGTAGGGGATCAAAAAATTGTCATCACTCCAGGGCAGTATAATCTGTCCACTCTAAATGCTCAATTACCCAGAGGTGTAGTGTTAAGTCAAAATTCTGTCACTCACAGAGTAGAGATTGTATCTGCTACGGAGACAGTACATCTGGGTACTATAGGAGAGCTGTTGGGCTTTGAGAACAACACAAAACTTGAACCGGCCATCAAACACACTGCTATGAATATACCCAAATTCTTAGCCATAGAGACTCTGAATATTCACTGTAATGTGGCCGAGGGTATGATCACCAAATCAAATGGCATAGGCACTCACAAACAAACTGGCATCATTGCAACATTCAAACCTAATTCCGAATTCATGGAGCCAATCATCTACAATCCATCCCCAACATTATATTTTCCTGTGTGCCATAATAGAATAGATTACATTGAATTGATGGTCACTAATGAAAAAGAAGAATTAGTTGATTTTGCTGGAGCCACAACAACTGCAATCATAGAGATTAATATTTAAATAAAAATACATACAATGGAAAATATTGAGAGTTATGAGCTACAATCATTCCCCCCAAACAGGAGGACATTTGCAAATTTAAATCAACCCAACACAGAGATCGAGGTTGATCTTGATGTAGGGGATGGCTTTATACACCCCCACAGAGCAGATCTATACATCAAATTTGATGTTGTAAAGCTCGATGGAACAAATTATCCGGCAAATACAAATATAAGACTTGTAGACAATTTTGTGCCGCATCTCTTCTCTGAAATTGAGATCAGAAAGCATGGTGTTGTTATAAACAGAGTAGATTACCCCGGCATTACCTCCACAGCTTTGGCTACATTAAAATTATCCAAAACCGAAGCATCATACTACAAAATCGGTGGATTTGAAGCTGGTGATAAAATATTATCTAAAAACCACACAGTGCTGTTCCCGATGCGCCTGTTGCCAGGATTCTTCTCGGATTACAAAGAAATTATGTGGAAGGGCGGGTTAAGAATTACATTTAGAAGAGCTGCCAATGATAATAATGCTTTGATGAGGTACAGCACATTAAACACTACAGGAGAAGCTCTGCCTAATACCTTACCTGATGAAGGCAAATGCATTATTCAGACTATGGAGCTAAGAATCCCGGTTGTTGAGTATGAGGCCAGTTACGCTCTTAAATACAAAGCTGATATCCTAAAAAATCCACAGATTCCTCTGCAATTTTACACATATCAATGCGTACAGAAGCCTGCCTCTGGTACTTATTATGAATTTGATGCCACAAGTTCATTCTCCAGTATACAATACGACATGCCCGATTTTGTGGTGGTACTGTTTCAGACTAGGAGACACAATAATCAGGAAAAAAATTCAAGTAGATTTGATAACTGCAACATCAAGAACATATATCTTAAAAATGGCAGAAATGAAGTCTTTCCTAGAGAAAATTACAATTTAGACATTTCCAAGGATGATTTTCTTAAATTATATGAAGCTTTTTCGGCTTTCAAGCGAGTCACTACTGGGAATACAGACCTGTACTACACACCAGATGAATTCAAGGAACGGAGACCCATGTTTGTCATCAACACTTCAAAAAGAAAACAAGTTGTGGTTAATGACAGAACAAACATTAAAATTATCTGTGAATTCCACGAGGCATTACCTGAAGACACCATTTGTAGTGTCATTCTCATAGGGGAAAAATCATATGTTTATGATGTAAGAAATGAGCGGGTCACAGAGCAGTTTTAGAAGCACAATTCAGGGTTTCCCCTATGGCGCAGTGGTAGCGTCATTGCTTTGTAATCAAGGGGTCCCGGGTTCGATACCCAGTAGAGGCAAAAATGGCTCGGATCCCACTTTAAAACTGTAGGGCCAGTCCCGATTAGCCTTACTGTGCATAAAATGGACTTAAAACAGCAACTCGAACTAGAGCCACGATTTAAACACAGAAACTCTTTGGATATAAAACAATACTTTACCGTCAGTTACCTACCCATTTTACCTACCCAGCACATCTGCCATTGCAATAATTATTTTGTTGCAACAATACCAAACCTTTGCATGACAATATCCGAGAAGGCAATTCCTCAATATGATGAAATAGTCTCTGAAAGAGGGGGGGGGGGAGGAGGGCACAGTACAGATAAGAATTTCTCTTTGAGTCCCATGACAAATGACACATAATTTCCCCTCGGAAAAGGCACAGTACAGTTTATTCCAACAGATAAAATCTCCCAGGCATACAGAAAGAAGACAATTACTCTTTGATGATGAATAACTCTGAAAGGACACAATAAAGATTTTATCTGTTGGCATACAACTCACGGGCATGCAATAATTTATTGTTGGCCGAAACATGGAACTGATCAAAAGATTGGAAAGAACATGCAATGTTTACTCGACCTCCATTCTATTGTATTGATTATGCAGTTTTGCCCCGTATTGCTTTACCCAGATAACAAAACTCTGGTAATTCTTAATAGAGAATAATTTTGCTCTGTTATACAACATTTTTACTAAATTTAAGATCTGGGGGCTATGAACAGAGCAAAATCTCACGTATGGAATGCCACATCTATCAGGACTCGAACCCAAAGCCTTTTTGTTTACAAAACAACAATATTAACATTTTGCCATCAGATTTTATGAGGACTCAAACCCGAACCTTTTGATTACAAGACAATGCACCACATTCCATTCGGTCTCAGAACCCAATAGATATCAATTCAAGATTCCTGGGATTTTGACAGAAAAACATACTACAAGCTTAATTTCTGGTGTAGCCAAAAATTGACAAGCTTATGAACAAAAATCTGGATGGAGCAAGTTTTAAGTATAAATAAATCAATCTGAGGAAGCTCTTCGTTTCTGAAAAATTCCCGAGGGCATTTTTACAAAAATCTTGAATTAGACAAGATTCCACACTTGCTCAAAAACTTATATGCTCATGTTAAGCAAGTTTTAAGTGTAGCAAAGCTGCTTGAGGGGATGCTCTTCCTTTCTCGCGCCGTCCGTATTGTATTTACCACTACTTATGGTAATGCCTAATCCAAGTGAAAATTGCAAATTCAAAAAGTATGAAGCCTTGTTGGAACACCCAGCATATATTGTCTGGGATTCTGAATCAAATCTCAATCCTCTTGCATTCTGCAATCCAGATCCCGAAGAATCTTCAAGTACACCATACCAGCTACATGAACCTTCCAGCTTTTGTTTTATGGTTATACGGGATGGTGTTGTTATTAAAGAATATTCATACAAGGGACCAAATGCCATCAAAATATTTGCACATAGAATAGAAAATGTGTGCCGTGACATAGCATCTAACATCTTATTAATATCTAAACCTATGTTGCCTTTAACAGAGAAACAGGTTGAAGATTTCAACAATGCAGAAAAATGCCCGGTATGTGATTCTGAATTTTCAGATACAAATATCAAGGTTCATCACCATTCTCATACAGATGGTAAATTCTTAATGGCCCTGTGTAATAGCTGTAATATTCAGATCAAGAGACCAAGATTTATCCCCATATTTTGCCACGGAGCATCCAATTATGATTTCCATCATCTGATCAGGTACGAGGGGTTTGACAAGCAGAATTTAAATATTTTAGCTGAAAATGATGAGAAATATATATCTATTAGCAAGATAATTAAAGTTGATGGTGTTCCTATTCACATAAGATTTCTTGATTCTTACAGATTTTTATCTGCTGGCCTGCCCACACTGGCAAATCAATTATCTGATGATCAATTCAAAATCACACGTGCATTGTTTCCAAATCAGGACCTGAAATTAATTAGGCGGAAGGGTGTATATCCATATGACTATGTCACAGATTTTTCTAAATTTGATGAGTGTTCCCTGCCACCACAAGAAGAGTTTTACAGCAGAATCAGAGGATCTGGAATCACTGATGAAGATTATCACCATGCCCAGTTGATGTGGAACAATTTAAAATGCAAGACATTTGGTGATTATCACATGGCATATTTGAAACTTGATGTCACTCTCTTAGCTGATATATTGCAGGCATTCAGAAAATCTTCCATGCAAAATTATAGACTGGACCCAGTGTATTTTTTCAGTGCCCCGGGCCTAGCATGGGCCGCAACGTTTTTGAACACTAAAATGCAATTGGATCTGATCCACGATCAAGATATGTATCTGTTTATGGAGAAATGTATAAGAGGAGGGATGGTGCAATGTTCCCAGAGATATGCCAGAGCAAATAACAAATATATTCCTGATTATGATCCAGCACGGCCATCAAATTATATACTCTATGTGGATGCAAACAGCCTCTATGGTCACGCCATGATGGATAAACTGCCATATGCAGGGCTTGAATGGGTCGAAAATTTCAAGATTGAAGATCTTCAGAATTTTGATGACAGTGAATGTGGCCTCTTCCTAGAGGTTGATCTGATAATTCCAGATCATTTACACAAGAAATTTTCTGATCTGCCCCCAATTCCCGAGGTTCAGTGCTCACCTGGCTCTAAACAGAAGAAGCTCATGATGACTCTAGAGCCGAAACAGGGTTATGTTACATATTACAAAAACCTCCAGTTCCTGATGAAACATGGTGTTCAAGTGACCAAAGTTGGAAAAGTTTTGAGGTTCAGGCACTCAAGATGGTTGAAACCATACATTGATACAAATACAAAGCTTCGAACATCTGCAAAGAGCCAATTTGATAAGGCCTTGTTTAAATTGATGGTGAATTCTGTATATGGCAAAACTATTGAAAATGTCAGAAAACATACCGATGTTAAAATAATTACTGACCCCAGCCGGAGCAAAAAATTGGTTGCAAAGCCTAATTTCAATTATAGAAGAATTTATGATGAGCACATGGCACTTTTCAACATGAAGAAAACAAAGATCAAGTTTGATAAACCTATTTATGAAGGGGCTGCAATATTGGAATTGTCCAAATTACACATGTTAAAATTGTATTATGATGTGCTGAAACCTTTTTATGGTGATCGTGTAAAATTATTGTACATGGACACGGATAGTTTTATTCTTGATATTCAAACAGAAGATGTTTATCAAGATATTGCACAGTCTGAATTGTTTCAATACTTTGATACCAGTGAACATACAAGAATTCAACCCCACAACAAAAAGGTGCCTGGGAAGTTAAAAGATGAGACACTTGGTGATGTTATTGTGAAATTTGCTGGGTTAAGTGCCAAGATGTACACCTTTGAAACATGTAGTGGCGCTGTTGCCAAAAAGGCCAAGGGCATTGGCAAAGTAACTGTTGAAAAAGATCTTCAATTTGAAGATTATGAAAATTGCCTCAAATCCCAGAATTCAATCAAAACATCAGAAAATAGAATTCAGAGTGTGGATCACTTATTGACTAGCAATGTTGTAAGAAAAGTGGCCCTGGACCCACATGATGATAAGAGATGCATTTTATCATGTGGCATACATACTTTACCTTGGGGGCATTGTGATTTGAAAAATGGCAAACAATGCCCAATTACAGAGCATGATTTGTAATAAATAAACATGCCTATGAACTTATTTGGGTTCAAAAAACAGGCTATTATGGAGCTGCCAACACCACAACCCTCTTCTGATATATCTAAACTAAGTGCTTTGTTAATTATTCATCTGAACAGCATATTTACAGATAATGATGATGAAACAGGCAAAAAATTGTACATATTTAACAATAATTTAAATCATTACCAATTACCTGTAGGTGGGCAATTGCAATTTATTACAACCCCTGAGGGCGATGTCAAAATTTCAGTAGGGAGAAATATTTATAGAATTAAGCACTCAAACATGATTTCTGGCACTGTATATACGGTTTCTGCTGGTGACTGCTTATATATTGAGGTCCCTGGGTCATATGACAAGCTTATACCCTTTTTTATAGAATTAAGAATCAGATATTCTATAATAAATAACCATTAAAACAAAAATGCCTAATGATATATTTGGCCATACAAGACATGAAGATCACAGTGATGAGATTCTGATGCTTGATGTCAGAGTCAAGAAATTAAGAAGTGATTTACAAGCTTTACAGACCACACTCAATGCCAGTCTTCAATTAGAAATTACAAATTTACAATCACAATGCATGGACCCTCTTCTTAATATTAACTCAGAACTCAAATTGTTGCTTCAGAAATATACTGACCTGGCAACATTAGATAATTTTCAAAGTTTAGAAGAGGCTGTAGCAGCTCTTCAAGCCAAATTTAAGACCCAGGCCACCAACTCTGAGCAATTGAAACAGCAATTGGAAGAGCAGATAAATAATGTCCAGACACAGCTCCAAACAATTGTCAAAAGCATAAAGTCACAAGAAGATTTTGATCTAGTGATTTCCACTCTAAAAGAACAGATTCAGTCACTCCAGATACCTAATCTGGACCCTCTGAACAATGCCATAGCCGAGGTTAAAGAAAAAATTGAGACACTTGAAAATTTTATGAACAATTTGCCATCTTCCGATGCTTTGAATGCAATAACTCGGAGTGTAGCAAACATCAAGCTGCAACTTGAAACATATGAAGATTTTGGAAAAATTCAAAGTACCATAACCCATCTTGAAGGTACAATAGCAGCAGTGCAAAGTGATTTGACAAATGTACTAGAATCCAGATTGCCCGGTATTGTAGACACACTTGTCAGTGTCCAGCAACAGATCACAAAGCTTGAAAACCTCAACACTGAATCTGAGCTATCTCATTTTCATCACTTGATTGATGATATCCAAACAAAACTTGAAATTTTACAACAATCCACACCCTCTCAGGCAGATATAGCCCTGCTCCAAAATGCTATGCAAAATGTGGCTGATGCTTCTGAATTAAACAATGTAAAATTGGCACTTGAATTTTTGCAGAATACTGTATCAAATCTTCCCACATCGCAGGAACTTAAAAATATTAAGAGAGCAGTGAATAGGATATTGAAATCAGAAGATATCAAGAATATCCAGACAGAGATCAAACAACTTACTCAGACAGTTGCCACTCTACCAACCAATCAACATATTAATGAACTGCATGCCCTGTTTGAGGATATCAGAAGACAGGTCCATGATCTTACTGCTCAAAATTCAAAATTGGCAGTTGTTGAAAATTTGCAACAAATTGTAGCTAATATCAAGCAACAGCTAGGAACCATGGAATCCAATCAAGCAAATGCTTTGTCTGTTTTTGCCACCCAGCTTCAAGAAATTGTGCAACAATACAAGAAACTTGTTGTGGACATAAAGATCAAGCCAGGCCATGATGATGTTGTTAGGACCATCAATGAGCACCTTGAATCTGTAACAAGCAGATTGCTTACAGCAGAAAAGGAAATAACAGGCATAATCGAGAATCCAAAACATACAGTAATTCTTGAATTGTACAGCATCCCCAACAAAGAATATGATTCACCATTTACACCAGGTGGCAAAATATATATGCTGTCCCCTGTACAATTTTATTACCAGTTTTTTGTTGGGGGCACACTGAGACCAATCAAGATCAAATATTGGCTTCAACCACAGGCACATCACTACCCTACCTTATCAATAACAAATGCTGACAACAAACCAAAAATCACCAGTGTAGAGTTAGAGGATTTTACAGATCCCAATACATTAGAAACAGCCTATACTGAAGATGATGGCACTCTGGAATTTAAAATACAAATAGGGGACAAATTATATTTAGAAAATCCTGCAGTCTCAGCTGCTGAACACCCCATAGTTGCAATATTCTTGTTTTCATATTATGTCTAGTTGTTGATGAATTACACAGACAAGCCAGACATAATTTTAAGAGACTCCCAGTAGTCACAAAAGGCATAGATGATTTATGGCAGAGCGACTTGATTGAGTTGTCAAGTGGTCAGTTGAAAAACTTAGACAAAATCAACAAGGGCTACAAGTATCTACTCACTGTGATAGACACATTTTCAAAATTTGCCTGGGCTGTGCCACTCAAATCCAAGACTGGAAAATGTGTTACAGAAGCCATCAGAACAATCATCAATCATTCAGGAAGATCTCCGCGCTATTTGCAAACAGATAATGGCAAAGAATTTTATAATTCAGTGTTTCAACAATTTATTAAAAGCCAGGCAATAAAACATTACTCGAGTTACAGTGACCTCAAGGCCTCGATTGTAGAGAGATTCAACAGAACCTTAAAAAATCTTATGTATAAACAATTTACACTCCAAGGTAATTATAAATGGCTTAATATTCTTCCAGAACTTCTACATAAATATAACAACTCGGTCCATTCCACAATCAACATGAAACCCTCTGAAGTAACTTCATCTGATGAGCAAAAATTGATCAGGACTGTTTATTATCCTAGATACCAGCCAACAACAAGAAAGGCCAAATACAGGGTGGGCGATCAAGTAAGAATCAGCAAATATAAGCACTTATTCAAGAGAGGCTTTACAAGAAACTGGAGCACTGAATTATTTACAGTGGTTCAAGTTAAACCCGGGACCCTTAACACATATATAATAAAAGATCACCGAGGAGAAATTCTCAAAGGCAGGTTCTATGAACAAGAGCTCAGCAAAACTAAACAGCCCGACACATATCTCATAGAAAAAATTATCCGCAGAAAAGGCAACAAGTTACTTGTCAAATGGCTGGGTCATCCGGAAAACAGCTGGATCGATGCAGACAAAGTGATAATATGAGCACCTGGGATGTTATAAAAAGGCTGCCAGAACCTGAACAGCAGATTAAGATAAATGGAGTGCTGCTGCCTGAAAATATTAGGTGTCTTATTGTTGGGCCATCTGCTTGTGGTAAAACTACACTAATGGTTGATAATTTTTTATTGGCACCCAACTGGTTAGACTGGAAAAACAGGCACTTGTATGTTTTCTCTAAGAGCTTGGAACAATTAAAATATCAGCAGCTGATGAAGCTATATGATGGATTGGATATAGCCACTTTTGAACCAGATGTTAAGCCACTTCACGAATGTCTCGATAATTCTGTTGTTGTGTTTGATGACATTATACTGGATAATCAAAACAAGGTTAGAAATTTCTTTACACAGGGCCGGCACAAAAACATTGATTGCTTCTACCTGGCACAGACTTTTTCTAAAATACCGAAGCAGCTGATCCGAGACAACAGCAATTTTATATGTGTGTTTCATCAAGATCATACCAACCTCAAACACATACATGATGAATATGTAGGTGGGGACTTGAGCTACAATGATTTTTCCAAGTTTTGCAGCAAGTGCTGGAGCCAGGACAGTTATGGGTTTGTCACAATTGATATGACAAGAACACCCAATAGTGGCAAATACAGAAATAAAATCAACGATTTTCTAGACGTTGAGACATAAATAAATAACCATGAAAAGGCCAATCATTGATGATCTTAAGTTAAGAGATTATCTTGTAAAAAGATTTAAGGGATGGAAATCAGAGAACCGTGGAATTTATGAAAAACACAAACAAACAGAACAGCCTGTCATTGATGCTATTAATAATTTAGGTAAGAATATCAAAACTGTTACAGAGCAGAATCAAAATTTGATCACAGAGCTTGTACCTGTAGCTGCAAGGAACATATTAGATTATCCATTCACCCCACTTTCCAGTATTCATACACCTAGTCCTGTTGCTCCTAGAAGAATTGAAGCTACTCAGGATCCTATTGAATTGGGTCTTCTTGCTCAAAAATATTTAACCACACCTAAAGACAATAAAGATGAGGTGTTTGGCTTATATGCTGACACAGAGCTTGATGGTAGTATCATACACAGAATTGGTAATTTCAGAGTAACTTTTATGGGGGATGATCTGATTGTTTATTCAGAATCTCGTCTCGGAGAAAAAGGTGCTTTTGTTAAGTACCCCGGCACACCTGGATTGTGGGAACTGATGACTAGGAAAAGGCCTGGCAGCTATACAGATCAAGACTATGAGCACTACAAAGAAATATTAATAAAATCAGATGCTCTATACCAGAACAATGATCCCACACAAAAAAGAGTCAAGTCTAGCAGTGGAGCAAAATACAACAATTTAATCAAGCCCATATGGTCACAAATCAAGACAGGTAGTGGAATCAAACAATACAACACCCTGCCTAAAGAATTTGTGTGGGTTGATGATGTCAGGAAACTTGTAGATAGGTTATTGGTGATAGCTGGGGAGGAAAATGCTGGCAACCACAATTTTTACAATGAAAAGGTTGGAATTATGGACATGATAAGCACAAAATTGTCTAATTTTATAGTGAATGACACTAAGGGGATTGGATATCTCATAAAAATTATTAATACTCTACCACCTAAATTTTGGAATATTTCTGAGGGTCGGGGCCTGGTTAATGACATCATAAACAAGCTGCCATTTGAACTACACATTCCAGGCTATCAGTATTGTGGTCCAGGCACAAAACTGGATCATAGATTAAACAGAGGGGACCCTGGTGTTAATCCCCTAGATGCTGCTTGCAGAGACCATGACATAGCATACAACACACATACTGATCTTGACAAGAGACATGTTGCAGACAAGAAATTAGAAGAGGTTGCATTTGGTAGATTTGTAAGCAAAGATGCTTCTTTGAGTGAAAAAATAGCAGCATTGGGAACCACCATAGCTATGAGCACCAAACAAAAACTGGGGTGGGGGTTGTGAATATGTATATAATAAACCTACAATGAAGGCCAAGGGTGTTATGTATCAAATACCTTATGCAGGTCTCAAATCTCTTGGGCCTATTGACAGTCTTTTGACCAAAAAGCAGCGCAAGAAAAAAAGCTCTTGTCTTGCAAAGGGACATGGTATGAAATTGTTGCTTAGTAGCCCCCAATTAAAAAAATTACAGCAATCAAGAAAAAAATTGCATACAGGGGGTTTCATATTTACCATCCCTGCCATCTTAGCTGCTCTCGGGGTTGTTGGGAGCTTGGCTGGAGGATCAGCTGCCATAGCAAAAACGGTAATAGATGCCAAGAAGAATAGGGCAGAATTAGATGAGCAGAGGCGCCATAACCTGGCCATGGAGAAAAAAGGCAAAGGTGTTAAGAGAGCCATGAATAAGTTTAAAAAAAACAAGAGCCGCTTACAAACCAAGATATTGAAGCTTTAATCAAGCCACTGGGCATCAAAAATTTTAGAGGTGTGTACATGTCTGATTCTTTACCGGAACAACCACTCAACAAAGAGTGTGGCATTGTTAATTTGGATAAGTACAAAAATCAGGGCACTCACTGGATCTGTTATCTTAAATATTTAAACAATGAGGCATTTGTGTTTGATTCATTTCGAGGTGTTCCTCCTGAAAATTTAATAAAATATCTAAATTCACCTAATCTTTATTACAATAATGCCCGTGTTCAAAACTTCAAAGATGTTAATTGCGGACATTTGTGCTTATCTGTTCTCAGATATATGTCTCAAATAAATAAACCATCAATTGAAAATTTTCAAAAGGCCTTGTGGTATCTGAAACATCATGGGGGTATTCCATCTCACCAGCCAAAATTCAATATTGAAACTCAAATTGCATGATGACATAGTGTATCCCAAAACAATAGCTCTCAGAGCATTTTATGGCATGTACCTGATCCCAAATATTACTCACCACAACAACAAAATTGCAGTAGGGGATCAAAAAATTGTCATCACTCCAGGGCAGTATAATCTGTCCACTCTAAATGCTCAATTACCCAGAGGTGTAGTGTTAAGTCAAAATTCTGTCACTCACAGAGTAGAGATTGTATCTGCTACGGAGACAGTGGATCTGGATACTATAGGAGAGCTGTTAGGCTTTGAGAACAACACAAAACTTGAAGCAGCCATCAAACACACTGCTATGAATATACCTAAATTCTTAGCCATAGAGACTCTGAATATTCACTGCAATGTAGCCGAGGGTATGATCACCAAATCAGATGGCATAGGCACTCACAAACAAACCGGCATCATTGCAACATTCAAACCTAATTCCGAATTCATGGAGCCCATTATCTACAATCCATCCCCAACATTATATTTTCCTGTGTGCCATAATAGAATAGATTACATTGAGTTGATGGTCACTAATGAAAAAGAAGAATTAGTTGATTTTGCTGGAGCCACAACAACTGCAATCATAGAGATTAACATTTAAATAAAAATACATACAATGGAAAATATTGAGAGTTATGAGCTACAATCATTCCCTCCAAACAGGAGGACATTTGCAAATTTAAATCAACCCAACACAGAAATAGAGGTTGACCTTGATGTAGGGGACGGCTTTATACACCCCCACAGAGCAGATCTATACATCAAATTTGATGTTGTAAAGCTCGATGGTACCGATTACCCGGCAAATTCGAATATAAGATTGGTAGACAATTTTGTGCCGCATCTCTTCTCTGAAATTGAGATCAGAAAGCATGGTGTTGTTATAAACAGAATAGATTATCCCGGCATTACCTCCACAGCTTTGGCCACATTAAAATTATCCAAAACCGAGGCTTCTTACTACCAAATAGGTGGATTTGAAGCTGGTGATAAGATATTAACCAAGAACCACACAGTGCTGTTCCCGATGCGCCTGTTGCCAGGATTCTTCTCCGATTACAAAGAAATTATGTGGAAGGGTGGGTTAAGAATTACATTTAGAAGAGCTGCAAATGATAACAATGCTTTGATGAGGTACAGTGCAATAAACCCTACAGGGGAAGCTCTGCCTAATACCCTACCTGATGAAGGCAAATGCATTATTCAGACTATGGAGTTAAGAATCCCGGTTGTTGAATATGAAGCCAGTTATGCTCTTAAATACAAAGCAGATATCCTAAAAAATCCACACATTCCTCTGCAATTTTATACATATCAATGCGTACAGAAGGTTGCCACTGGTACCTATTATGAATTTGATGCTACAAATTCATTCTCCAGCATACAATATGACATGCCTGATTTTGTGGTAGTACTGTTTCAGACTGGAAGACACAATAATCAGGAAAAAAATTCAAGCAAATTTGATAACTGCAACATCAAGAACATATATCTTAAAAATGGCAGAAATGAGGTATTTCCTAGAGAAAATTATAATTTAGACATGTCCAAGGATGATTTTCTTAAATTATATGAGGCTTTTTCGGCTTTCAAGAGGGTCACTACGGGCAATACGGATATGTATTACACTCCAGATGAATTCAAAATACAGAGACCCATGTTTGTAATCAACACTTGAAAAAGGAAACAAGTTGTGGTTAATGACAGGACAAACATTAAAATTATCTGTGAATTCCACGAGGCATTACCCGATGATACCATTTGTAGCGTCATTCTCATAGGTGAAAAATCATATGTTTATGATGTAAGAAATGAGAGAGTCACGGAGCAATTCTAGAAGCCCGATTCAAACACAGAGGCCCTTTGATTACCAAGCAATTTTGCCGTCAGGAAATATATTACTTACCCAAATTTTATAGTACCTCTGCTCGTGGCAGAATATATTACCTACGCAAATAACACAGCCAAAAGCTTAAATACAGAAATATTGCAGTAATTATTCTGTAAGTTACAGACTTGAACTTATATTATTGCGACAAGACCAAAGCTGCAATTCAGTTTGTATGACAATATCCATGAAGCCAATATCCAAGAATTTCCTCAATATAATGGATAGTTCCCTGAAAGGGGTAGCGTGTAGATAATAATTTCTCTTTGAGTTCCATGACAAATGACATGTAATTTCCCTCGGAAAAGGCACAGTACAGTTTATGCCAACAGATAAAATCTCCCAGGCATTACAGAAAAAGGCAATTACTCTTTGATGATGAATAACTCTGAAAGGACACAATAAAGATTTTATCTGTTGGCATACAACTCCCAGGCAAGCATGATTTATTGTTGGCCGAAACATGGGACTGATCAAAAGATTATAAAAACATGTTTGTTCGCTCGGGCAATTGTTTACGCACAACTCGGGAAGCAAAAATCAATACATAACAAGGTTATGGCTAGACTAGAAGGGAACCTGGTATCCAATTGAACTTAAACCTGAAGTAAATATGTATAGTTGGGTATGGATACAAGTTTATATACAAAAATCTGGCTGATGCAATTTTTGTATATATGAGCAAATCTGCTTGAGGGGGGGGGTTGATACTTTCCGAATACAAAACTCTTGGGTTAGGCAGGTGCTACACTTGAACAAAAAACTCATATGAACATGTTGAGCAAGTTTTAAGTATAGCAAATCTGCTGGAGAGAGGTTCGTACTTTCTGAAAAATTCCCGAGGGCATTTTTACAAAAATCTTGAATTATGCAGAGCTCCACACTTGAGCAAAAAACTCATGTAGGCATGTTGAGCTTGTTTTAAGTATAGCAAATCTGCTGGAGGGGGGTTCGTACTTTCTCGCGCTGTCCCCACCACAAACACCACTACTAATGTTATACGCATTCAACATGCAAATGTATTTCGTATCATTACTTACATATACCTAGGTACTATAAATTATATATAAATATTTGAAAATTATAATAAATTTATATTCTTGCACATTTCAGGCATACCATTCCAATAATTGGATACATCATGTTTTACTTTCCGTATCATAGATTTACCAGAGACATCATGTTCGGAAACTTAGAAATTCTAGGTTGGTTAAATATATATATTTTAAAAAATATGTTGAAATAAAGCATTTACTAGTATGTTCTAAAACTGCAAAATTTAAGTAACTTAGAAGAATTAAGATGAGATTTTATTGGATTATAATATTTAATAATCTACATGTGTAAGCAATTTTTAATGAAAATTTAGAAAGAGTTCCTTATTTAAAAATTATATTTTCTTCATAAGTGAAACTCTTTTTATTTTCATAAACAAGTGAAATCTGTAGAAAAGGTTCGGTATGGAGCATTTTTTTACGCCAATACTAAGAAGTATTTTTGAGTTGGGTAGACATCCGCCATCTGGTACGTTTTCACGGTATGACGTCATCAAAGATGGCGGCCACCTTATTACAAAACTCTTCATATCTCTGTTAATAGTTGACCGATTTTGATAGAAATTGAGTCAGCATGCTGTACTTTCTATTTAGAAGGTGGATGAAAATAACATTAAAAACGTTTTTTGTTTTGTTATTTTTTTCTAGTTTACCTTCTCACAACAAGATCCATATGTACTTCCACTTAATATATATAGCAATAAATTCAATATTACTGTTATGAAGTCCACTTTATGCACAGAATCTCTCATTTGGACTGGACCTACAGGTTAAAGTGGGATCCGAAGTATAATGTGGCTCCACTGGGATCGAACTTGGGACCCCTTGATTAAAAGGCGACGATTTTATGATTTGGTATATTTTACTTAGATTTCCTGACACTTTTAGCTAATCACGAAGATGGTGATGAATGACAATATCGTAATATTGATGAAGGGAACTCACAAAGAGCACCAATGCCCTGTTCGGGATTTGAACCCGGGACTCCTAGGCAGTGGCGTCTGGTGGTCTGACTTTATGAGTGTGCACTTCAGACACGTGTCCAGACGAAGTGTTATCAACCGTCTCAAACATTCGCACCCGTTTTTGCGTGCATAATGACGCTAAATGTATTGGCACTCCAAGTTATCACCAACTTTCACTTAAAATGAGGCTATGAGAAAAATATAAAAAAATATGAATTTATATAAATTTTAAATACTTCGGTGAATTTTCCATCGATCAAGAGAACAGCAATTTAATGGGTATAGATAATTCAACATTAACCTGACGAATCACTAAAAACGTACAAATACCGATGTACAATATTTATTATTGTTGATTTGCAAAATATTTAGTAAAATCTTTCTCCTTCGCTTCACTGATAATAGTGAACAAATATAATAACATTTGCTTTCATCAAACAAGCAGGGTCAGGCGATTTTCTTTGGCACCGACCTCGTAGGGGCGCCAAACCGAGGAAACTCCTTCATTAGAGGCTAATTCTAGCCATGGCTATTTCTTTCTTTGCCTGAGTTTATTTTTTATGTCCACTTTATGCACAGAAAAGCAGATAGAGACAACCTACAATTTAAAGTAGGATTCCAACCACTATGTGTAATCGTGGCTATTTGTTTTAGAAACAGTTGGATTATTGTTGACAAGAATTAATTGAAGTTACTGCTGAATAACTTAATAAGTATATTGCAAAATCATCTAGCAATTTAAGCTAAGAGATTGTTGTTGATTTGATGTTATTATGTAGGTATTAAATAAACACATACCTAGAATAAACGTTTTCATGAACAGTATTAAACTATTTATAAAATATGGTTATTATTTTCGATGGTTATGATTTATATTGGAGGAAGATTAAAAGTAGGAGGATCAGGGTAGAAATTAGGGGGTGCCAAAATTCAACCTCGCCCGGATGAAAATTTTATAATGAGCCACTCCTGCAAACAAGGCAGCAGATCCAACGACAAATTGCAGAAAATCAGTTGTAATCTATCTAGCAGTTGTTTACTTCTAATGACCGACAGAAGCAAGCGAAATAAAGAGAATAATAAATATTAAAGAAAATAACAGTACTCACTCAGTCGACTCCACAGTGCCCTCTTCGTACTTCAAACTTTTCCTTTCCCTTCTGCTGTATCTGTATTATTACTGCAGTCGCTGTACGCTTTGTAGCTAACATCCCTCCAACAACAACGTTAAATATTACATCTCTGCTTTCGCTATGTACAGTTTCCATTTCGTTATAAAAGCAAACACTTTCCACTGAATCAGAAACGACCTTTTGGCAATGCAACAATTTTGCAACGCACGAACAGGCACATATGGAAGCAGCTGACTGATTCACGTTCTCCAGGCACTGTATTCTTCCCATAACGACACTGCCACAGCATGAGTTCATCTAAATATTTGCAAAAGGGTCAACCTCTGCAGGTTTAACAGTATCTTCTATCTCCTCCCACACAGAGCCCTCTGGGGCTCGTTTTAAGCATTCGATTATGATTAAACTTGATGTGGTGTCTATAGAGACGATGGTGAAGTCAGTTTCTGACGAAAAAGAAATAGTTCAAATTTTCACCACCAGGTGCAAAAGTGGAGCTGAAATTTGGTGCACAATGAAAAACATTCTGCTGTTATATCATTGATCATGTTGTTTTACTTTTCCAAAGACTCAGTCACGTTTACGGCTCGCATATCGAACACTGTACTGTCATGAACTAAAAATGAAGTTTTGCATGTCCGAATTTTGGTTGTTTCTATTTCAGCACCACATTTCCATCTGGTGTTAAAGATTTAAACTTTTTTCCACCGCATTTGCTTCCCCATTACCTCAATAGCCTCCATACCAAGTCTCAATGCAATCCGTTTCATCGAACAGGCTCCAGAGGACTCTGAGAAGGGGGTTTTCAATTCTAAGCGCCACATTTCCACCTGGCGATATAATTTGAATTGATCTCGCATCGCCGTGTTCTTCTTAGCCTCTATGTGAAGTTTCACAGCAATCCGATGCTTAGAATGGGCTTCAGATGCCTTTGAGTAGGGGAACTTAATATCTGAACATGTCATGTTGAAATACTGTGATACAACCGAGGACACCATATATTTAATGGTATTCGAATTGCAATGTGCGGTTGGAACTCTCGCATTTGTTGTTCTTGATTTACCTCAGCTGTAACCATAACTACAAAATCTCAACACCCTTGCCGCTAACTGCTTTGAAAGCTAGGTGCAGCTATCAGTGCAAATATTTGATTCTAACTTATCTCCCTCTTAGACCCAGGCCAATATGTCTTCATTTTACACCTTAACTACTAACCCCTTCGCAATCTATATACAGGCCTCACAGCCCATAGGCCTCTTGGCTACCTTCTCACATTTGACACACGCGTATCTGCGAAGGTCTTGCGTCCTTGCTGCTAACCCATTCTAATGCTTTCCAAAGGCCATCGTCGCAAACTCTTACTCATACCGGGTAGACAAAATTAAAGTTGCCCTACTCAGCCTGTTTGAGTTAACGGATTGACTTGGTCTAGAGGCTGTGGAAGGAAATGCTGACGAAAAAAATAGTTCAAATTTTCAACAACAGGTCGAAATGTAGCGTTGAAATCATTGCACAGTAAACAACGTCCATAGAAACACTTCGTGTGACCAATGGAACTCAGCGTTACGCTTCCAAAGGGTTATTCACATTGTCAGGGTGGTTGTTATTACTTCAGCGCCAGATTTCAACCTGGTGGTGAGCACTTGAACAATTTCTCGTCAGTATTCAATTTACGATGGTCACCATAGCTTCTATACCATGTTTCACCGCAACCCGATGCTTGGATCGAGCTCGAGACGGCTCTGAGTAGGGTAACTTTAACTGTGGCCGCTCTGTATGCACCATCATACACTATTTATAGTAGTTTTTATGATGAACATAATAACTCAAAATAACAAATCTGCTTGAAGAGTGCCGAATCTCTTCCTCCCATAAAAAATAGCACTGTTTTCATATTTTCATTGATTGAGTTTGCGTTTGATGGCCACTTTATGCACAGTAAGACTAAGGCCGGCGTTAGACGAAAGCATTTCCTTTAGCATGTTGGCTAGCATAAATGCTATGTAAATGCTTCCAAAAATCTTATAGCAGAGAGTACTTTACACGCAAGCATTTCATGTAACTTTTCGGCTAGCTTTTGCGATTACAATGTAGAACATGTACAGCATGAAAGGCACGTCGAGTTACACCATCTATGCTGAGTTCACGGTGTTTTCATTTGAAACAACTAAAATATTCTTTAAATACGTGTACAGTAACATTGTAAACGTAAATGTAGTCTCTCGTCCCTTCGAGATATAGTCGCTGGCTAGAGGCGTAGAGAACGTCTTCGTTTCCAGCCACCAACTTTCGTATTATCTTGGGACGACAGATACGGCACCGGGAGATTGGTAGATAGTTAATTAAAAGTCTGTCGTCTCGTTCCACACATGTTTAATGGTAGGATATCTTAAGGGATTGTAACCGGTAAGGCAATTACCACTCATTCATCTTACTCAGCCGTAAACCTCGTCGTGACGACTCCAGGTCGATACAGTTCAATTGTACACTTTATGATTGACAGTCGATGATAACAATAAGAGCAATGAGAGCCCCGAGATGTTGAGTCTCACTCCTTTCTTCTCGGAGGTGCATGACTCCCGAGGTGACGCAATGCTGCTGCCAAGTTGGAGCACAAGTATATTAAGGGCCTTGCATACGTCACTTTTGCTCTACCATATACAGTATGTATTTAAGCAGCGCCATTGTCTTGTACCTAATAATGTTTTATACCAAACTTTATTCCTTTCGGTTGAATAGTTATCGACTTTCGAAAATGTGAAGGGATACATTGTTTACATCTCCCGCGGCCGCCATTACAATTTCACTTGTGACCTAGAGGTCGCTCCTGATTGGTTATGCTACGAAACATGCTACGGAAATAGGACGGGTTCTATCCTTGAGAAATGCCATGAAATATTACCACGCACTACTTATCAAAAATGCCGTTCATACGTGAAATGAACGATCCAGGTTAAAGTTCGTGTTCAGGACGGTGATGTTGCCCATTGAGTACGAGACGGGAGTGCATTGCCCGTAAATCATATAAGTTTAATTAGCTCACTCCAAGAAGTGGCTATCACTTTATCTAACGTTCTGACTGCCTGAATACAACAAATGATAACACGTACGATCTATAATGAAAAACTGTGTGTGTGTGTGTGTGTGTGTGTGTGTGTGTGTATATATATATATATATATATATATATATATATATATATATATATTCAGTGTGTCCGAGAAAAAATATACCAATGAAGAATTTAAATAACTCAACAACCGTTAACGATAGAAATGTCAAATAACGTTTATTTGGAAGAGAAAATCATAGATTTTTTTTAACCAAAGAACAAGAAAATTTTTTTACCTTAGTAGATCTCAATGTGTGCTCCTTTAGTGGCGCGACAAACATCAAGGCAGTACTCAACCTCCATCCAAGTGTTCTTCAACATTTGATGAGTGACGGAGCCACATGCATCGATAATTCTTTCACGGAGATCATTGAGGTCTTGCACAGGTGTTTGGTAAACCATAGTCTTCACGTAACCCCAAAGGAAGAAGTCCAAAAGTAGTAAGACCCCCCCGTCCATTCCACCTAAACCGGAAATGAGATAAGATAAGAGCGGAAATGCTAAGATAAGGGGTAGGCGTTTTCCAGAGATAACCAACCACAACTTCCGCGTTGAGTCTGCGGCGGGGCTTGATGATATGGGTTTGCTGTTGTTAATGAGGAGCTTGATAAGTGTTTCCGGTCGGGAGTTGAATTATGGTTTTTTTTGGGGGGCGTTTGTGGTTTGAGGGCTTTGATAAGATTGAGATTGCGGGAAGTGTTTCCTGTTGTTAATGAGGGATTGATATGGGTTTCCTGTCGTTGATGAATTGGTATTATCATTTTGTATGTGGTTAATTGAAAAGGACTGGGAAGGAGTGTGGCGTGTTTGTTGCGGTGGAGATATGGGGTTTCCGGTTGTTATGAAATTCGTGGAACTGTTGAGTGATATGTGTGGTGTGTTTGTCGGGCTGGAGATATGGGTTTCCGGCTGTTAATGAGTCTGGTGATTAAGGGAGAGGGTTACGAAACTTTCGGCAGAGTGCTATGTGCGGTGGTCCGGAAATGCTGAGATAAGAAATCGTGGAAGGCGTATGATAAGAATCCTTGTGGTGTTGAATAAAAGGAGATAGGAGTCTTTGTCGGATAGCATGTGATGGAGGAAGAGCAAAAGGAAAGAAAGAAGTTTGAGAATCAGGATGTAAAGAAAAAAAATAGAGCAAAAAGAGTA
This sequence comes from Lepisma saccharinum, assembly GCF_977018435.1. Classification (NCBI taxonomy): domain Eukaryota; kingdom Metazoa; phylum Arthropoda; class Insecta; order Zygentoma; family Lepismatidae; genus Lepisma; species Lepisma saccharinum. Next base: position 78,951 of record NW_028143161.1, read on the forward strand.
GGTTTCTCGGGAGAGGTGACTGTGTATAGTGTACCAGGACAGGAAGAAGATAGGAGAGGCACGTGGGCGTTGGACGCTCTGCGCGAACGAATGCGCACTGAATGTATTGATAACGTAGATCGGAAGGAAGGTATATAAGGGGCTAGTGGATTGTGTTGTTACCAGAATCACCATCTCCATTGTAGAATCAATCAGCAGAGTCGCTTTTCACCAGGAGCAGCAGATATTGGAACACCGTCGAAAGATCATCAGAGTCGTTGCTATCTGTCTGAAATCCGAGCAGGTATCGAAGGTGAAGAACCCTAAGGTAAGTAGAAATGGGCGTAGTATCGTGGCTGTTAGGATTTGCAAGTGGGGTGTTCGGTATGAAGTCTTCGCAGGAGGTTGAGGCAGTACAGGGTTCCCATCCACTGCCGTCTCCTCCACTGTCACCACAACCGCCGATAGTGTCTGAATCGCCTAGGGAAGGAGAAGTGAAAGGAAAACCGTATGTAAGTGTTCCGAAATACCTGACGGAACGACAATTTCGTAAGGTGTGGGAAGAAAAAAATGCTGCGCAGCATCAGTATGAAGAAGTGAATTGTGGCAGGAAAGACACTATCGGCGGTGGGGTTGAAACGTCGAGGAAACGGAAACAGAGTTTTGGCAGGAAAGCGGAGTGTAATCCTCTGTACGGCTATACAGAACGTTTTCCCGAAAGGACAACGTGTCTCGCATACCCTGCAACGATTTCCGGATCAAAAAAGATGAAAGTCTGCAAAAGGAAAATATTTCAGAGAGCAAATTCAAAATTGTTGATATTCGACGTCCCAGTAAGATACAGGGAATCCTTTTTGGTGACATATTACGATAGAAATGTGCCGGAGGAAACTTGCATGCAGATTGAGAGTCAAGGTTATCCGATCAGCATGTATTGTATTAATAATCGAAGAAGGGGTTTATGCGAGACGCATTATCAGTTCGAGAGAGCGCCTGTGTACGGTCATCTGCCGTACCGTGTCTGGAGTGGGCGTGTAGCCGGTGAGGTGGCGACACGAGGTTATCATGCAGGACCTTTTATCGTAGTGTCCGGAATTTCCCCGGTGGATTGTATGTGCATGGAATCTGAATCTGAATTAAATGCGGAACATGTAGATATAACATATCTGCATGTTCCTCCACGCTGTTCGGCAAAAAAATACATCATGATGGTTGACGAGAGAATGATCACGGATGTGACGGGGTTGGAAATGAAAAGATATGAGAATGTGGATGAGTTGTTGAATGGGGAAATTCCATGTCTGTACCGGATCGGGTGTCACAAAAAATATATGATAGTTGAGGAGGGGGATGTTGCAACACTCATGCACGAATTCCGGAAAGCTTATACGGAATGCGTGTTGAAAATGTCCGAGGTGTTGCAATGGTTCAGATGTGGCACGAATTTGGAGGAAAAACTGAACGAGACACTAGGAATAAAAGGTCCTGAATTAGATCTGGAAGAGATGGTCGGATATTCCGATCGTCCTTCAATTCACGAGAATCTTAAACAAAAATATTTATTTCTTTCCAGCATCGGCAAAGTGGAAGAGCAGTTTGGTAACAGGAACCCGCATCGTGAATTCCCGGATATCATAGAGGAGACCGACACGTCGGAAGCAGAAAACGATACAACTTGAAAGGTGAGAAAATAAAAATATTACCTACGGCAGCAGATGTTTATTTTGAACTTGAGAAGATACAGGCTATGGTGAGGGGGGTGGCTCTTCCCGGTCCTCTCCTCCACCTGGAGGTAATGGAGGCGTAATATGTCCCTCCTCCTCCTCCTCCTCGTGTTGCACTAAATGGACCTCCACCTCTTAAGGAGGACGAACATACCCCCTGAGGACCGCAGGAGGTACCAGTAGAAGTAGGTTATCAGCTCTACGAATATTCTGTCGATCCATTCTGAAAAACAATATATAATAATTAAAAAAAAAATATATTGTGTTTCATGTAGATATCGGCTATAAAGAAAAAAGTGTTATTGTCGGACAATGTCAAAATATACAATGTTATGAGAAATAAATTGAAAAATAATTACCTTTGACGATATTGATGAAAAATGTCTTGCATCCTTTGCCGATTTCGGTTACGCCGAACCGCGAATACGGCAAAGGTGTATTCGTATTGCCGATTTATTTCAGCCTGCTCCTCCAGGCACCTCCTAACACCCCTGGTGAGCTCTGCGAATTGCTCTTGTTCTTCTACTCCTATCTGATACTGAAGAAAAGCATTTCGCAGAGCCTCTCCTCGCTGCATGTTACGTTCCTGAAAATATGTGTGAATTAATATATATAACGGTGATTACAGTTTGTGTAATATATATATATATATATATATATATAACAAATATATTTTCTGTCTATTTTCAGATGACTACACTTCCACTAGGGTTCAGTCTACTGTATGGTGACGTAAAAGAGGAGACGGGGACTACAACAGAAGAGAGAAGAAATTTGTGGAGCAAAGTTCACGCACGCCAAGTAGAAAAGCATGTAGTCAGCTACGTCAATTTCTGCGAAGAAAACGGGTTGGCCGAAGATTTATTGCGCCGACTAGAAGAAACGTGTAAAGATTTTGAAGTGAAGGTGGACACATTGGTGAAAATATTCAGCTTTATTATTGAAAAAAAAAGAAACGCGGCAGTGTTTGGTGATTTTGTAGAAAACATACAGAGAGTCCAATATGTACCCTCGCATTTATCGTTAAGAATCTGTTTCGAGTTGATGGAACTATTTAAAAGTGTGAGGAATGAAAGAGCAGAAAATATGAAAACAGGAGGAACGGGGAAAGAGCTAGAGGAACGGATGGTGGAGATGTTAAAAAAGAGAAAACTGAACGAATAAACTAACAATCACTAATACATTAACACCTGTTTGTTCAGTTTTCTGACCGGTCACGGACATTTTAGGCTTGTAACACTTGTATAACCAAGTTGTTGCAAGTCGAAAATGTCCGTGACTGTAGATATTGTGGGGTCCTGCTGGATAACCGAAACTGTTTAATTATTGTAGAGAATGAGATGTGTTCCAAAATATTGTGACCAAAAATGTAGTATGTATGTATATTTTCTGTATGAACTTCTTTCATCATAACGTAAATAAAGTTACTATATATATATATATACACAACAACTTATTATTTAAACAACAGAAAATCAATGTATGGTACTTACATTCTCCCTGTCAACCATTCTGTTGTCGAGTCTATGAATGCAAAGTGTAGAATGATTTAAGTGAAACTTGTGCTGCTTCAAATAGATTATTACTATTATTATCAAGAACACTGCAGGATTCGATTACGATATTATATGAACGTGCAAGATAAAAAGTGGGTTGCTACATCCGGCCATATCAAATTTGGTGATTGTTCCATCCTGTCAGCCATCTGGTAAACTGATTGTCATACTAAATTCGTAGAAGGCGTAATCACCTTGTTTCGCGAACCATCTTAATACATATGGTAAACCGGACTTCAACCATCGATAAACTGATTACCATATAACTCAAATAGAAAGGTAATCATTTAATTTACAGAATCAGCTTAATTAGTACATATGGTAAAACAGATTGTAGTATTAAACTGATACAATAACACACCGGTAAGCCCGACAAGTATTAAGACCCCGTGGTTACCTATTACTTTACCAACACCTGACCACTTTACCCCTTTATCACTTTACCACTTGACCGCTTGACCACTAGACCGCTTGACCACTTGACCACGCTTGACCACTTGACCACGCTTGACCACTTGACCACGCTTGACCACTTGACCACTTGACCACGCTTGACCACTTGACCACGCTTGACCACTTGACCATGCTTGACCACTTGACCACGCTTGACCACTTGACCATGCTTGACCACTTGACCACGCTTGACCACTTGACCACTTGACCACGCTTGACCACGTGACCACGCTTGACCACTTGACCATGCTTGACCACTTGACCACGCTTGACCACTTGACCACGCTTGACCACTTGACCACTTGACCACGCTTGACCACGTGACCGCTTGACCCCTAAGTTGATGTCATACTACAACCACATGTGGTTAACAGGAAACAGGATGTCTATGATAAACATGTTCTTAAGCTATCATACAGTTTCCGGTAAGTGAACAGTTTCCTATTTATCTGTTGGAGGCAGATAAACATTTCGAAGAATTGTATCCTGTGTTAACAGATAACGTTAAAAACGTCAGCTATTTCGAGGAAGGTTATAAATCGACCGGAAGAATTATTAGGGGTGGAACGCTTAAAACCGGTAAGAATATAGCGGAAGTGCTGCCGTGTCTACATATAAAAGCACGATGGCCCTCCACGAGTCAGTCTTCGTGATACCACCGACGTACGATCATGGACTCCCTGTTATCCGCTGACGAATTACTGGCGTTATATAGGGATGGGTATTTCAAGACACCCGAACAGTTACGTGAAGTGTTAGCATACGTCGCCCAAAAAATCATTTTAGGGGAAAGTGTCTCGTTAATTGGCGAGTATGACCGATTACTACAATCAGTGACAACGTCCGTACCAGAACTTTCCGGACGAGGACGGACATCCTTGGAACAGACTGTACCAGCATCGACATCGAATCCTGTAACATCGAATCTAATTTTATCACCTCAAACTTTGGGAAATGTTTTATCCAGACCAGATACGGAGTCTCGTTCAGGACCGTCTTGGAGATCTGATTCATCCGGACCAACATGGAGGATAGATCAAGCAGGATCGCCATGGGGGACTGAGGAACCAGGACCATCGTGGAGGACGGATCAACCAGGATCATCGTGGAGGACTGACCAGTCAAGATCATCATGGAGCACAAACCAACCAGGACCATCTCGAAGAAACAGTGCTGAATTATTGGCAGACTCAACAACAGAAGAAAATCCTACAGTTGTAGAAAATAAAGGTAGGAAATCTCGTAAAAGAAAATATGTTTTACCAAATACTGAGTCTATCGGTAACATTACTGTACATAATATTAAAGATATGCAGTATCCTAGATTTAGATCTACAGGTCATCGTATAGAATTTAGTTTTGAACCTCCTTCGGAAAATATTGATCCTCGTGAATGGATTCGAGAGGGGCTCACAAACCTTCTTAACTTTATCAAGAGACATGCTAAAGATGAAGATAAAATTGGTTTGAGAATATCTAATTTATCAGATGTAAAGGTAGATGACATCTATGTAGCATGGCACAGAAGTGACCAATTACATGCAGATATGTTATGGGATATTGTAGGCAGAATACTCCAAAGTGCAAAGACATTTTTGATTACTGATCATCTAGTTCTACGTGCTGATCATGTAAGTATTCCTGTGGGGGGTGGAGGACTACGTGCTTACAGTGCACCAAACCATATATTGGTTGCACAGAAAACAAGTATAGTTTCAGTGAAGAGTTTAAAACAACCTCTATGTCTAGCAGAGAGTTTAGTTATTGGTAAAGCTTGTGCTGACAATGATCCAAATTATAAATCATATGTAAAGGGAAGAAATTTGCAGAAACCTGTATTTGAACTCATGAGTAAAGCAGGAGTGAATTTAGGAATTAACGGAGGAGGAATTCCAGAACTTCGAAAATTCCAGCAGTATCTGGTGGATTACAAAATTATTGTCCATAATAATCTTCGTGACCCAAAAGATATTTTATTCGAAGGTCAGATACAGAACGCATCGAAACATATATATCTTTTGTATGACAGTACAAGGCAACATTTTGATGTCATTGTAAACAGAGTGGGTGCATTTGCAGCAAAAGACGTGTGTGTAGGGTGTAATGAACTTATCTTTGATAAACCACACACCCACAGGTGTAAAGAAATGTGTCCAATGTGTCGTGGAATACCACCATGTATACAGGAAAGTAATTTTAGAAAAACATGTGAAATATGCCATCGTTTATTCAAAAACAGTCAATGCTTTACAAAACATATGTCTACAACTTTTAGAAAGGGAACTGTGTGTAAAGAGATTCAGCAGTGTGAAAAGTGCCACAGAATAATTCTAACAAATAACCGACGTGAAAAAGTGCACAATTGTGAGAAGAAATATTGTACAGTATGTAGTCTGGTAAAACCTATAAACCATTTATGTTATATGGGTGTTCCAAAACCGAAAGGTGGTTCTAAATTTCTTTTCATATTTTACGATTTTGAGTGTTATACAGATATTCCTAATACTGATAAAGAAAACTCATTCATCCATGTACCTAATTTAATCGTGTTACAAACAGCATGTCATAAATGTTATCTTTCGGAAGATCTATCTACACCGTGTAAGGTTTGCGGAATTAGATAACATATATTTTGGGAGGATCCTGTTGACACATTCCTATCCTATTTGCAACTACAGAATAAATTTCCGCACATCATCATCTGTGCACATAATGCACGAGGGTACGATTGCACGTTTATTTTACGAAGGATGTTGGAGACCAAAATGAATCCGAGTGTTATTCTCAATGGGACGAAAATTATGAGTATGAGATATGAAAACTTGTATTTTATCGACAGCCTGAATTTTGTTCATTCGGCATTGTCAGAGTTTTCTAAAATTTTTGGATTACCTACCCAGAAGGGACATTATCCCCACTTGTGGAATACAGAAAAAAACAAGAATTATGTCGGAGAAATACCACCACCGTCAGCATTTGGGTATGATCGCATGAAAAATGTAGATGAACAGAAAACATTTCTATTGTGGTACAACGAAGAGAAAAATACTAACAGAATATTTGATAACAGAAAAGAACTTTTAGCATATTGTATCAAGGATGTTACTGTCTTGAGGCAGGGGTGTTTGAAATTGAGATCGGATTTCATAGAAATCTGTAAGATAGACATCTTTAGAGAATGTATCACCATAGCCTCTGTCTGTTCTCTGATATACAGGTCCAAATTCATGTCTGCCGACACGATTGGAATAATTCCAAAAGGAGGATACCACCATGCTGATACAATGTCGAAATTTGCTCTAAAATGGTTGACACACATTGAGAAGGAGAAAAATATCATTCTTATTCACGGGGGACGAACTCGTGAGAAATATGTATTAGGTGGGCGCTACAAAGTAGATGGGTATCATGAAGAGACTAACACAGTATATGAAGCATTAGGATGTTTTTGGCATGGTTGTCAACGATGTATGCCCGTCAGAAGAAATACACACCCCCAATACACAGATGTAGATGGTGATGAACAGAGTGGGAAAGAAGATAATGAACAAGATTTATTGAATACTGCAGGATTTCGATATGAGATGACATGTCGTAAGTTAGCAGCACTCAGAACTGAAGGGTATAATGTTGAAGTAATGTGGGAATGTGATTTCAACAGATTCCTCAAAGAAAATCCTGCTATAAATGTGCATCTTTCATCTCATCCTATTGTAGAATGCACACCCTTAAACCCTCGAGATGCTCTCTACGGTGGTAGAGTAGAGACTGCCAGAACCTATTACCAAACAAAGGAAAATGAAACCATCTGTTATAGGGATTTCACCAGTCTATACCCTTATGTAAACAAATACTGCTGTTATCCTGTTGGACACCCTAAAATATTTCTTGGTGAAGATATTCCTGTCGTAGATGAAATTCTGAAAATGGAAGGTCTCATCAAATGTAGAATATTACCTCCAAGACATCTTCTACACCCCGTTCTACCGGCAAAAATTAACCAGAAATTAATGTTTGTTTTGTGTAAAAAATGTGCTCTTCAAACACAGTGTGAAGAAAGGTGTGAACATTCTCCAGACGAACGTGCACTAGATGGAACTTGGGTTATAGCCGAAGTTAGAAAAGCATGCAGTTTAGGTTATAACGTTCTAGCTGTTTTGGAAGTGTGGCAGTATGAAACTGTGCAGTATGATCCATCATCTAAGACAGGAGGATTATTTACAGGATATGTAAATACTTTCCTTAAGATTAAACAAGAAGCAAGTGGGTGGCCTGCATGGTGCCTCACTGAAGAAGATAAAGAACGTTACATACAAAACTATTTCAGCAAAGAAGGAATTCTTCTAGATGAATCCAAAATAGAGATAAACCCTGGAAAACGTACCCTTGCAAAACTATGTCTAAATTCTTTGTGGGGAAAATTCTGTCAACGGGAAAATCTGTCCCAAACAAGTATCATTACAGAAACAAAGGATTTTCTAGACAAAATGACTGATCCTAACATAACAATTAACAGTGTACTATATCTGAATCAGGAGACTGTTATAGTGCATTGGAAATATATCCAGGAAGTTCTCAAACAAAACACGAAAATTAATGTTCCTATAGCAGCCTTTACTACATGTCATGCTCGTCTAAAATTGTATGAACTGTTGGAGAAATTAGGGGACAGAGTATGTTATTGTGATACTGATTCAGTCATATATATAGATGCCCCTGATATGATCTACCATCCTGAAATAGGTGATGCACTCGGTGAACTGACAGATGAGCTAGAATCTTTTGGTAACGAAGCAGTTTGTAGGGAATTTGTTTCAACAGGCCCAAAATGTTACAGTCTTAAGGTATGTAAACCAGAATGTGCACCCGAATATATATGTAAAATTAAAGGAATCACATTGAATGTAGGAGCCTCACAGGTAGTAAATTTCGACACCATGTGTCGTATGATTAAAGGTGAAGAATTAGAAGTTGTGGTGAAAAATATTTTTCGTATAAGAAGAACCAAAGAACTCAGAGTAATCACCACAAACGAACAAAAAATTTTTCAAGCTGTGTTATTAAAACGTAGGTTTTCTGAAGACTTCCTCTCCTACCCATTCGGGTATTATTAAATGTACAGGCAGATAATTTTGTAATATCCACAATGGTGAACAATGTTGTGTGAAATATAACATTTTTTGTTTTGTATATATAATATTTTTTGTATATAATAAATACTATGTGTATAGACAGATAATTTTCTAAATTGACATTGGTCAATAATTTTATGTTTAAAATATAACATTTTGTGGTTTTGTATGTAATAAATATGTGTTCTTGTAGAAATGTAGTATGTAAATATGTTTCACATTTTGTAAAAAGAGTAATGCTATGTAGATATATTGTCAATTTATGTATATATTATGGTAACAGAGTCAGAAACTACTGTGTTATCTTCTACCCATTTGCGTATTACTAAATGTATAGACAGATAATTTTCTAATATTGCCAATGGTGAATATTTTTGTTTCAATTATAATTTTTGGTTTTGTATGTAATAAATATCTGTTCTTGCAAGAACGTAGTTTGTAATTATGTTTTACAATTTTTATAAAAGTAGTTTTATAAATATCTATTACACATTTTATATAAAAAGTAGAGTTGTGTAGATATGTTCTCAATTTTTATATAGATATATATTGTGGTAACAGAACCAAAAACTATCATTTTTCTTTTGATCTCCTCCAATTCACTATCGTAAAAATTCTAAAACATGGTGTTTCCTAAACTTGTTCATCCTTTTACAATGATGGTCTGTGGAGCATCAGGGAGTGGTAAAACTACTTTCGTGACAAACCTTGTCGACTCTATTGCTCATCTTTTAGAAGGACCTGTTAAAAAAATAGTATGGTGTTACGATCAGGAAAACAGTACCCCCAAAAATATTGGTAATGTAGAATACCATAAAGGAATTGTTGATTGGCAATCGTGGAACGGTAAAACCCCCACCCTTGTAATTTTAGATGATCTTATGATGGTTGCTCAAGGAGAAAAAGTTGCCGATCTTTTCACAAAAGGTAGTCACCACAAGAATATTTCGGTAGTCTTCATAACACAGAATCTTTTCCACCAGGGAAAAAATTGTAGAGATATCTCTTTAAACGTAAAACATTTTGTCATATTCAAAAATCCACGAGATATGAACCAATTCACCGTGTTCGCACGACAACTTCATCCTCACCGTATGAAAGAACTCGATAAAGTATATATAGATGCAACAAAACACCCTTTCAGTTATTTGTATATTGATCTTTCCCAGTCAACACCTGATCCTCTACGTTATCAAACAGATATTTTTAACAAGGATTATTCGACAGCATATCTTCCTCACGAATGTCTAAAACATCGAGATGAAGAGAACGAGGAAGAGACGTACCAGTTCACATTCTAAACATAATATTTCGTTGAAGAAACACTCACCTTTTTTACACTTGCTGAAAAATTCTCCAACAAAAGTTCGTAAATCCTTGCTAAAGAGTGCTCCTAAGAAATCAATTCGTTTCATAAGCGAGTGCTGTCTAAATGTTTAAAAAGGTAACGTAAAACTTAAACCTTCTGTAAAACGTCGTCTGACACCTTACAAGAAGGTTTTACGTAATCTTGTAAAACCCAAAGTGAACATCGAAAAACGAAGAAACATTCTCGTCCAGAAAGGAGGGTTTCTACCTTTACTTCTAGGTTCCTTGTTGTCGGGACTTCTTGGAACTCTTCTCCCACACTAAAATGTCATCTGCTTTCAAAAAAATGATTGTTTTATCACCAGAACAGTTAGAACGTATTCGAAATATCGAATCGTCTGTGCACCACAAATTATCAATTTTAGATAAAAAAATGAGTGATATACTAAAAATGAAAAACATATCGGACGATCAAAAATGGCGTCTTTACAGAAAAGAATTGGACGAGTATTTATGGTTGAGTAGAAAATCGAAAGAACCATTACAGATTCCTATTGTTCAAGATAACGACGGTTCTTCTACTATTTCACCAGAATCAACGTATTTTCCTCAGAACCTGGCAGAGACATTACCCCGTAATACACGTCATCAGTTACAGAATATCATCGATGAGTACCAATCCACGGCACAACATTTGATAGACGAACGTCAGGAAAAAACACTTCCGGATCCGAAAACATTGAACTTCTCATCGTCGCCAACGGAAAGCCCTGGACCGTCTCATCGACAGAAGAAGAAGAAGAAGAAAGTGACCGTCCGTGTTTCCAGGAAAACTACACCTTTTCTGAGAACACCTGACGCTTACAAACTGGTTCCTCTGAGAAAAAGCCGTAGACAGAGAGATCGGTCATGGGAGTCTCTAAGTTGAAACACGATAAAATTCTCACCAAAATATATTACGATCCCCGACACCATGCTTCATTCTCATCTGTAGATCGTCTGTGGAAAGCGGTACGGGATAAAAATATATCCCGCGATACGGTGAAAAAATGGTTGATGCATCAGGAAACCTACACTCTCCACAAACCTGCGAGAAAAAGGTTTCCTCGAAATCATTACAATGTATGGAACATAGACATGCTTTGGGAAGCCGATCTCAACGACATGACATCAATACAAAAACATAACGACGGATACAAATATCTTCTGACAGTGATCGACGTATTTTCAAAATATGCCTTTGCATTACCGCTAAAAAATAAAACAAGCAATTCGGTAACCGAAGCTTTCAAAACTATTTTCGAAGAAAACAGACGGAAACCTGTTACACTACAGACCGACCAAGGAACGGAATTTACAAATTCTACATTCCAGAAATTTTTAAAAAATGAACATGTACAGTTCTCGACAGCAACAAATTATCCTGTGAAAGCGAGTGTAGTGGAACGTTTCAACAGAACATTAAAAGAACGGATGTGGAAATATTTCACCTCAAAACAGACAAGACGTTATGTAGATATTTTACCGCAACTTCTCGAAGGTTACAATACAGCAATCCACAGTTCCATAGGAATGGCCCCTCGAGATGTCAACGAAACAAACGTTTACATTGTGTGGAAACGTCTCAACAAACCTGACAAACATGTTTCACAACCGTCTTCAGATCTTAATGTAGGTGATATTGTACGAATTTCTGTCGTCAAAGGACATTTTGAGAAAGGATACGAACAAACGTGGTCACGAGAACTTTTCAAAATCCATTCCCTTGTTCAGCGAACACCTGTACCTGTATACATATTAGACGACTTAAATGAAGAACCAGTAAAAGGTACATTTTACAAACATGAACTGCAGAAAGTTTATTCGGATCCTGACGAAGAGTATAAAATTGATAAAATTTTGAACACCCGGGGAAAAGGAAAAAAATTGGAATACCTGGTTCGTTGGCTCGGATATCCGCCTAGTTTCGATTCATGGATCAAGGCATCTTCCGTAAAACAGTTATCGGAAAAATAATTTCCAAAACATATTTATATCAAAATATAACGGTACTGCGATCCAGTGAGTCTTCTGTGTTCGGCGAGAATGGATGATAATTTCTACGTTTACCTCCTATCATCTGCATCGGAGGAATATTTTCCAGACAACACACTCACCCATTTCACCGTAAAACTTGCTAAACGAATCGATCTGTCTCCAGAATTGTGGGAAGTCGGATTGGCAGAACTACATTATTCAACTCTATACGACAATGTTTTGGAAACTGATTCTGGAATGTTAACTCTTCCTGTTCGGACATATGCAAGTGCTGAGGACCTAGTCTCTACCATCATCGAATCTCTCCCCGACGACCTGGAAATAAGGAGATCCGTTCTCGAGAAATTCTGGCATTTTTTGACGGAGCCGCAATGGGGAACATTTGGATCTACAGTTTGTCCGGATAACACACTCTATATTAACGAACAACCATTTTATTTTCCTGCAACAACATATACGATAGAGGATCTGATTTATTTCCTGAAAACAGACCCTGCTAATGTAGCTGTTCCTACTCATCTCAGGTTTTTCTTCAAGCAGGCCGTGTACAAACATCTATCCGTGATAGGGGTTCCGAAGCCTGAACCTGACGATGCTCCAACAAATACCGTTACACCCATAGACGAAACTGATGACTATGCTAAATTTCGATATGACATATTGAAATCTATTTATTCTACGCACGCAATGTCCAATAGTGTTGTGGATAAAAACCCATATATATTTATTTACTCCGATCTGGTGAAACAACAATTGGTCGGGGGAGAAATGGTACGTCTCTTGCGTCTTACCCGAAAACAGTGTTCGGACACAAATACGTCTTGCACAGTACCCGTAGCCCATCAATCATTCGACCCGATTCATTACGTTCCTCTGGATAAAGCCTCTTTCGAAACAATAGAAATTGCGTTGTACGATAGAAAAGGAAATTTCTTACCTTTGAGAACTGGCTCCGTACCCACAATCGCTGTTTTACATTTTCGTAGAAAAGCAAAGTCCTTTTAAAAAACAGTAGACCGCTATTTCTCTCAGTCTTTGTCGAAAAGCGAATGAATCATCATGAATTCGCAGACCGAATATTACAGTAACTAAATCCGTGGAGGAATTGGCCCCATCTACCGTTCAACTAGAAATCAAAAAGGGAGAGGATTGGGGTCACTTTTCGCAGGACTGTTTAGAATGGTGAAACCTCTACTCTGGAGCGGTGCAAAGACGATCGGAAGAGAAGCTTTAAAAACAGGAGCTAACATTATCACCGACATTGCAACAACCCAACAAACTCCGAAAACTATTGTTCGTCAACGGGTACGTGAAGCAGGTCAAAATCTTCAAAGTAAAGCACAACGAAAAATCGACTCTCTGGTAGGTTCTGGTATAAGAACAAAACCTGCAACAAAAATTGCTCAGTTGATGTTAAAACGTTCAGCCACCCGTATTAGAACATCTACGATCCGTAAAAAACAAGCATCCAAAGAACGAAGGAAAACATCCGCAAAATCTAGGAGAACACGTAAAAGAAAAATCAAGCAGAAGGTCTCAGGGAAAGATATTTTTGGATAATGATGGCGGATAACATGTGCATGATCTCGCAGTTCGACCTCTTCCGGAAAAAACCTATTCAGCAAAATGTGGAAAAAACGTACACAGCCACCTACAAGCCTATCGCTTCCATCGATAATCAGAATATAATTCAGTTTGTCATACCGGCGGCAGGAACTGATTTTCTCGATCTTTCATCTGCCTATCTCCGTCTGCAAACGCAAATGGTTAAACAGGATGGAAGTCCCATGAGTGCTTCCGAAACCGAAAATGCCCTCACAAAAAACTGCGGGGTCGTGAATTATCTTCTCCATTCACTCTTTTCCCAATGTACAGTGACTCTCAACGGCATTGCTGTAACAACCGCCGATAACAATTACGCATATAAAGCGATCTTCGAAGCAGCTATCAATTACGGAAGCGATGCCGCAAACACGCATCTCACGAATGCCATGTGGTATTTGGACACACCTGAACATCAAGATGAAATCACTGCCGACAACACAGGTTTCACCACAAGAAAATAAATTTTCCAGTATGTTCCGACGACCGGAAATCCTACGGAAGTGACAGCCTTGGTCGACCTTATGGGAAAACTTCACATAGATTTCTTCCACCAGTCTAAATACCTGCTCAACGGTGTTGAAGTGCGCATAGATCTAGCTAGATCACGTGACGCTTTTTACATCTGGGGAGACCAGACATCACCTACAGTAAGAATAAAAATTTTAAAGGCTGTTCTCGAAATAAATCACATCATTCCTACTCCTACCACCAGTTTGGCCATAGACAGAGCACTCACTTACGCTCCTGCTCATTATCCGTTCACCAGAAGCGTCATCAAAGCTTATTCTTACGTCGCCGGAACGCAACAGATTTCGATCGATAATGCTTTTCAAGGTCCTTTTCCGAATGTTGTTCTTTTTGCTATGGTATCCACCGCCAGCTTTCTCGGAGACAGTAAGAAAAATCCGTTCGACTTTAGAAGTTTTAACCTATCTTCTTTCCATCTTGTGAAAAATGGAGAACTCGTACCTTCCGAACCTTTACAAATCACCACAGGAGGAAACAGCGGATTGATAACACGTGCCTATCAAACTCTATTTTCCGGTACAGGCATTCACCACGCCAATTACGGACACCAGATCACACGGAAAATGTTCGAGAACGGATTCTTTTTCCTGATTTACGACATAACGCCAGACTCTTCAGGAAACGACACGCACACCAGTCTCCAGGAACAAGGCATCATCGGAGCCGAGATGCAGTTTTCTCCTCAGCTGTCGGAAAATATAACATGCCTTTTGTATGCTGAATTTGAATCTGCAGTAGATATACCTAAAGATAGAAGTGTCATCCTCCATCAGTGAGACCGAATTTTCCATAAATATGTGTGCCTGTGTTTCTGACTCCCAGTGTTACCGAAATAGCTCTTATGTAAACATTATACTGCTTGTGATGGAAAAACCTACCAAAGTGATAACCCGTACTATCAAGCATAGTAGTGTTTCTTCGAAAGTGACAACTTCAAAACCTGTGAACATACAATCGTTTCCCGAACTACTTGACAACAGCCCTGGAAGCATAGAAATGACCAAAGACAGACACATTATTATACATTATTGAAAACATAAGCAGCATGAACACATCGCAGATCAGACAGATTCTATCTCGTAACTGTTCCACCAGAAACATTTTTTACGGTGTTTACCCGAGAGATCTTTTACCTCGGACGTTTCCTACCCCGGCCTTGATCATCGCAAACACTGACAAGTCCGACTCCCGGGGTACACACTGGGTGGCCTTCTATTTCGACAAAAATAATGTGGCCGAGTATTTCGATTCATACGGATTTCATCCTTTCTATCAAGAATTCGTAACTTTCCTGAACAGTCATTCCTCGGTCTGGACTTACAACAACATTCCCTTACAGGGGATATTGGCCACAACATGCGGTCATTACTGTTGCGTGTATGCTTATTACAAAGCACGTCACGTTACAACCAAGGATTTCATCCAGACATTTCCACCAGGTATCAGTAAAGATGGATATATCCAGCACCGTTTTCGTCAGATCTTCAAATGTTTACCACATTCCAAGTGTCCCAGAGGGGAACAAACGTGTTGCTCTATCCACACGATCCGGACTCGTGTCATGAAGAAATCTATTTAAAATGTGTGCTGCCGTATCTTTCTCTCAGTGCCATCGAGACAGTTCTAGTGAACACACCATGGAACCTACTGCGGCTTCTATAATGGAGAAACACGACAAACTTGTGACGCGTATGACCCATAAGGATGATGTTTCCAAACGTAAACCTCGCAAACGTGTGCAACCTATTAAATTAGACACCGTTACTATCAAGAACGAGACGGCTGACGAGGGAATGGATGTGACTACGGACTGTGATTTCATAAAGAGACGTAGGGAAATTGGTTTTTCCACAGACAAAATCGAGTGTCCTAAACTACATGACGTAGATGCATGTTTAGATCTCTATCTTGCAAACACATATTTTCTGAACAAGGAAAAAAACAAGTACGTAGCCATAGGATTCGAAAAGGAATCCCCTTTCAATTTGGTGTGGGAGTTTTCGCAACAGGGGAGATCACCCGTACGCATCGATTCTAAACAGATTAGAGAACTGTGTGCTTTAAAATCTGACTTACTGAATTACGTCGACACTGGTCGACGATTCAATTATTTGGTTACTGGAAATATCACCGTTAGTGGTGTAAATTTTTTCGGGAAACGTTGCATCTCAATGTATCAACATCATTCACCGGATGCTTTCATTTTCACAGCCTCTGAACTACATTTATTTATGTGTAATCTTTTCAGACCTCTGCAAAAATTAATGAACGAACGTTATCATAAATTACAACCCGAAATGGAGGCTTTTGTATATTGTATAAAAAAGAATATGGTTTCAGAAAAAAAAGAAGTACCCGATGTATTGAACTATTTTTATGTACTTTGGTACAACGAACTGATGATTGAAATATATCTTCAGAACAATCTTGGACACACATTGATATTGTAAATAACTTACGTTATGTATCTGATGCTGTAAAGTATCCATTGTAAATCTATTCCATATTGTAAATGAACCATTGTTATTTTTATGTATTGTAATTCAGTCTTTGTTATTTTATGTATTGTAATATAACCCTTCAGGTATTGTAAACCTTCTATATCATCAATTGTAAATAAAACATTTGTGTTATTCTATATCCATACTATCAATTATAAATAAAACATTTGTATATTTTGAACATTTCTTTTATTTATTACAATAAAAAATGTACATTTTCCAGACATTTTCAACTGCACAGGTTTTTTCACCTTTACCATGTTCTTTACATTTTAAACTTTCTGAACTGTTTTTGACACTGCTTAACTTTGGACATTCAAGTTCTTCGATATTGCATACAGTCATCTTACCCTCACCTTTTTTCCCCACTAATGTTTTCACCCATTCCATTTTCTCCGTACCTTTAACATAAACTTGCTGATTCATAAGCACTAAATACAGAAGATCTTCTAATTTCTCGTACGGTAGCCATCCATCATTCCAATCGAGACCATGTTTGTTGGTACGGAGCCAGTAATTCACTCGGCGATACTTTTCACTCAACAAGTGTAAACCATATGGAGGTTTCACTAAACAGTCAAATGCACTGTCGAAAGGAAATTTTAAAATTCCTACTTCTTTACACACAAATTCTCCTTCGACTCCTCGAAAACCTTGAATGTCCAAAAAACAGGCATCCATTTTGTTCAACAGGTGAACACTGTCAATGTATCATCAATACTGCCCCGACATATCGCACACTTGTCCAATTGAGAGGCACAGAGACCACAGGCTACAAAATGTCGACACGGAAGAATTACCACACTGCAAGAGTTTTCAAAACATATTTTACAGAGTAGCACAGAATCCACACTCTGATTATCGGATGTTTTTTCAGTAGTTTCCACACTGTCGCAATATTTGCAACTTTTCGAATCACTGTGTAACGCTGCAACACTCTGTATGTAACTACAGGCTGGTATTGCCTGGTAATGTTCTAGAATCGGGCAATCTTCGGATGTCCAATCACACACTCCGTACCCACAATGGAAACATATTACCCTATCACTGAATCCTGAATAATAAAAACCTGCAGTGACTAATTCTTCAGCAGTCTGACGTAATCCTATTGGCCACTTTCTGTAAGTCTTGTATCTCGCATTCACTGACATATAATCGGTGGTAAAAGGACCGCCTGCTATCAGACGAGTATGGTAAGTATACACTCTCATATGTCGAACAAAGAAAACTCGTATGATACTGTAGGTATCGGGTATGAAGGTTCAGCCAGAATATTCTCAAAATCAGATACTATAGGTGACGGGGTCCTCGGTATCGGCGATAAAGGTTCAGCCAGAATATCCTCAGGATCGTCGGGGAACAGCCGTCTGCGAAAATCGAAACCTTCGGGAGGAACCACAGGGAAACAAGGATGACCTTCTAAGTTAAGTAACAATGGACGATCACAGCCAGAACACCACACGGAATTTCTGTCTGCCAACAAAGAAAGCCACTCTTTCACTCTCTTCTTCAAAGCTTCGCCCAACTCTTCCTTCCTGCGACGTAGTTCGCAGATACACCCGTGACTCGGAAATCCTGTTATCTCGTCATCTCTTCTTTTCCTCTCTTCTATCTCCTTCAAAGTCTCGCAGCGACGGTGAATTCTTTTTCCTGATCCGTTGACCACGTGACATCCACACCAGGGAGATTCAGGTATCGCTACATACATAAACGGGAAATAACTCAGCAACCGATCCAGGGCCGTTCGATCGCTGTCCAGATCGCCGCAAGACCGAACAAGTTCCCAGAACTCTTCGTAGCTGATCTCGTAGAAATTCACACCATTATCAGACAAACGTGTACCGCTTACATCCATCCTCACATGATACTAAGATCCTCTTTCCTTTCTATTTATACCTTTTTCCCTCCTACGTCACCATTTCCGTTAAACAGACTTCAAACTACATGGCTACGCCCAAAACATGTTCGGGCATGTTCACACAGAACCGTTACACCACCCTGAAATTGCAAATTCATCCAAACCTACGCCCAAAACATGTTCGGGCATGTTCTATTCAGACAGAAAAACGTTACACACATTTCCAGGAATATCAGACTCATCAACGGTCTCAAACGGGAAACGCCCCCCAAAAATAGCCACCTATCTCATGAACACCGGAAACCCTTATCAAGTCCTCATTAACAACAGCTCAACTCCAGATTCAAACACAGGTGACGTTACGGTAACACCCATTACAAAACAAAAAACCAGACACATTTAAAACCTTTCATTCCACGAACAAGTTTCCTCCTGTTCCCCTTTATCTCCCGAGTTCCAAGAAAAACAGTTAACGCCCAGCTCTTATCTTATCACTTCCGGTCAGAGACGGCTCGAAACACACTCATTAACTCACAAAACGCCTACCCCTTATCTTAGAATTTCCGCTCTTATCTTATCTCATTTCCGGTTTAGGTGGAATGGACGGGGGGGGGTCTTACTACTCCAAAGGGGTCAAGTCTGGTGACCATGGTGGCCATTTAATGGGTCCACCCCTCTCAATCCAATTACCAGCAAAATTGTTATTAAGGAAGTTAGTAACACAACGGGCATAATGTGGGGGGAGGGGGCATCCTGCTGAAACATGTACCCATGAGGTATAAGAGGTACAGCATACTGTTGCAAATTTTGCAGGTAACTTTCACCTGTAACTGTAGCTTCCTCAAAGAAAAAGGGCCCAATTACGGAATCTCGTGTCAAACCACACCACACATTCAACTTGGGGCTGTCGCGTTCATGTTCAACAACTGCATAGGGATTCTGCTCACCCCATATTCTACAGTTATGCCTATGCACTTTTCCGGAAATGTGGAAGGTAGCCTCATCTGAAAAAGTTATGCGTGTCAGGAATTCATTGTCCTCATCAATGCGTGATAGCACTTGACTAGCATAATCAAACCTAGCGGGTTTATCACTACACTTTAGTTTCTGAACAAGCTGTAACTTGTAGGCTCTAAGCCTTAACCTTTTATGTACGATATCATGCACAGTAGAACGTGGAATTTGAAGTTGAGAACTAGCACGTCTCACAGATTTACGCGGGCTTCTCTGGAAAGCTTCCTGAACTGCAACCACTTTATCCTCGCTCGCACGCTTCCGACCACTACCTTTCTTCCTCAACAAAGACCCTGTTTCCAGCAATTGTTTATGCCATTTAACAATGTAATGACGTTCTGGTGCTTCCTGTCCATATTGTTGCCGGAATCTTCCTTGTACCGTTACAGGAGACTTGAATTCTGCAAACCAAAAGCAACACTCAACTTTCTGACGAACAGTAAACGGCGCCATTGTACAGACTACTCACGAACAAAGCCGCGCATGCGCTTAATTATGTTACGATTTTTTCCCTTCTGGTGGTAAAAAAATCCTTTCTTCCCTCTTCCAAATAAACGTTATTTGATATTTCTATTGTTAAGGATTGTTGAGTTATTTAAATTCTTTATTGGTATATTTTTACTGGGTAATTTAAAACATAAAAGGAACACAAAACATTGTACAGCTCCCCCTGACGCACTCATCTATTCACACGCTCATTCATACCCTGGTGCTTATCAACATAAAGGTATACATGCAATGCGTAAGTTTTACCAATGGAGCATTTCTAAACGTGTCTTTCCTGACATTTTATCTTTCATTAGGTCATTTAATTTCTGCTCCTGTGCTCCTTACAACTAATACGCGCCAGCCCTCAACTAAAACAACGGTGATAGTAATCGATTGATATGGTTGAATATTTCGTTCGGCAAGAACATTCACGTCTAGGCAGCAAGTACCAATTAGTCAGTGTTTCCGAACGGGGATATTAACTACGTGCCATCTCTCGTCCTTAAGAGAAAGAGAATACAATTCCGCTGCGTGACGCAATACTTATAGAGACTCCAGCTACCGGAACATCTCGATTAACATTGGTGCGAGCAACAGTTACATCGCAAACTCAATAACATAAATATCACCTGCGCGACCTGGACAAATTTAACACATATTACTCAATTACAGAAAAACACTGAAGAACTAACACTCGAATAGATATTTGATATACTGGGCGGCGGATTACTTTACGATGGAGCATACTTTGACAAGTTACAGTTAAATTAAATGACTTTAAGGAGCCTAACAGCATTTTTATAAATGCTGATAATTATAAAAATAAAAGCGACCTATTTATAGCAATACGCAAATACAAAGGCGCGGAAGTTAGATTCGGGATTCAGAGTCACGTCGAAGTTTGCGAGTCACTATGGCTTTAGTCTTTCATTGTAGGGTGGTAAAAAAGAAAAACCCTCTTAGGCTGAAATTAATCGACAGATGAATACTGTACCGGACTCTGATATGTCATCGAGTGGGTCGACTTTTCCTAGGCGGGCGTAGTCCTATGTTGCTGCATTGTGACAAAAAAAAATACTTCTTCCGTTAACAATCGCGACCATGAACAGTGATCCAGAATGCGAAAAAAGTCGGCAAAAAAATTAATTTTGACTTTTCAGTAAGGGGATAAAACATTACCACTTCTGTAAACAACTAAATGGGGCATAAAACTTTGCTCTAAATTTATTATTTGTTCTTGTTTTCGGGCTTCAAAATGGCGATTCGTGAAAATTGAATTTTCGGACTATATTTTGTACTTATTTTTAAAACTTGTTGTAGCAATTATTTTTTGGCCGGACAATATAATTGTACTAGGTAGACTCACAACTTCTCAGTAATGCATAGAAAAGAAAACACATATTTGAATTACAATAAAATATGTTTTTGGTTTTGACTTGAAAATACAAAAGTTATCTTGAGTTAACAAAGCTTTCGCTGCTATTTACCGCGATGATTTCTAAAACAAAGGAAACTTTAAAGTATTGTGGAAACGGCACGTGAGAAAAGTTTTGCTACTTTTCACAAATTTATAATAGTTTATTTGTGAACGTGTGCTCCGTTGTTGATGGGTCAGCTGGCAATCCTAAATCAAACGTGTTCACGTGTGCGCGCTAGGGGAATATGTCGTCTCCGATTTCGCTATCAGCTGATGCTTAATACATATAGAAGTAGTGCAGTGTAAGAGAAATTTATTCAAACGTCCCCAACAAACCCCTAACACCTTCCAAAACCTTCATCAACACCCTCCCTAAAATGTTCTCCAAAGACTCGGCTGTGTAAATATTACCCAGAAGCAAAATTAATTCGTAAATCCGAGTTATTATTACATTAAAGCATTTGATTAACAATATATCTATTGGTTAAACTAATTGTATTAATTTTGAACATATTCTTGGTATTTGACAATTGATAAAAATGAGAGGAAAGATCATGTTTATATGTCAAGCTGAAACGCAGGAGCGCACGTCTGCGTGAAATTTACAGAGGCGATATTTCTACGGCTCTGTGAGGGCAACTAATGAAGCCTCATGACACATGACATTAGAAAGTGTTTACTGGAAAGGTACTGAGAAGGGTCGCCTCAGGCACACTCACTGGTAAAGATGAAAGAAATATTCAAAAAGTTTTGGGTCATTTGTACCCATTCACGTGTCCTTGTGGGTTAAAGGAGACGGTGTGTTATAGAAATCGACGAAACATTATTCCTGAAAAATATGATGAAGATAGAAATTATCAGATTAATCATTTGTTTCACTCGTGTTAGATTCTATAAATTTTTAAAATATCGCCTAAGATTGTGTTAAGACCCTTAGTGTTGATGTGTCGCGGTGCTACAGAAAAGTATTTTAAGGATATGAAAACTGTTGCCGAAAAGAAGATAATTTCCTTTATAAAAATTCAGTTGACTTTTTTAAAAAATGTGGTGTTTGTATTTGCTTTTTCTTCACTCTATGGAATTTCAAAAGCAGATTATCAGTGGCCGCGGTGGCTCAGTCGGTGACTACCATGCTAAAGGTCTCGGGTTCGATCCCCGGCCGGTTCAAATCCGGGAACTTTTCTAACGGTGGAAGCGACCCCGGCGCCCACCCAGCGTCGAATAACATGGGTACCTGGGGGAAACCCTATGGGGTAAAGGCGGTCAGGGGCGTGATGCTCATCACACCACCCCCACTCACGACCGGATCAAGAAAGTGTGGGGCGTTACCCCCACACCCCCTATACACCTTCATGGCGTGGTGCTATGCACAAGGGAACACTTTACCTTTTTTTTTTTTTACCAGATTATCAGTTTTGAAGAAAGTAGCGACAGAAATAATAGGTGATAAACTGAAGAGCTCTGCCAGGAAAATACGTCTAAGTAACTCGCATTCACAACCAAAGTACATTTAAAGGATGAAGGAAAGATATCGGAACTAGTAAATAAGTATTCTTTAATGCCTTAAAATATATTAATTTATCTTGAAAGTGATTTGATAAGAAGACTGTTTTCCTCGTTTTAAACATTTATTTCACATAAATTCATTTTAACGATACTTCCTAATTTATTATTACTATTATTATTGTTATTATTTTATTACTATCTTTATAATCCATATTTTCATTATTTTGTTATTATTTAATCTATTTCTGGAAATGTATTTCGGTTTTCAAGTGTATTGTTTAGTTTTACTGTGGTTTCAAGTGTGTATTAAAATAGGTCAAAATTATACTTTTTGTATAAAAATCAAAATAATCAATCTCATGTGAATACTGTGGACCCAAAGTGTGAATTATTACTTAAAATTGCCAATCTTACACATTTGTATTGGTTTAGGGGTCAAATATCCAGCTCCTGCTTTTTGCCCCTTTTTCTCGCATTCCCGATCACTGTGCGATGGTGCGGCAATGGTGACGGTTCGCACGTTCACTCCCTCTTGGCGTCCTTTATCCCTTATTCTCTCCGGCGTCGGCTTTCGGCGCCTGGAGTTTCTAGCGCGTCGCCTTTCTCTGGCGGGACAGCTCTTTGGTCCTACCTGAGCGTCTCTCGTGACGGTCTCGACATCTCTTCGTTCCGTGCTCCTCTGGCGGGCATCTTCTCGGGTGTCGACTAGGCGGCATGGTGTTGGCGGCGTCGTTAGCTGGTTGGGCGGTCACGTCGAACCCCGAATGGCGTTGGCTGGTTGGGCAGTTATGACGCACCGGATGGTGTTGGCGGCGTCGTTTCTCTTGGCGTTGGCTGGTTGGGCGGTTATATCGCACAGGATGGTGTTGGCGGCGTCGTTTGTCTTGGCAGTGGCTCGTTGGGCGGTTATATCACACCGAATGGTGTTCGCAGCGTCGTTTCTCTTGGCGTTGGCTGGTTGGGCGGTCACGTCGCACTCCGAATGGTGTTGGCGGCGTCGTTTCTCTTGGCGTTGGCTGGTTGGGCAGTTATGACGCACCGGATGGTGTTGGTGACGTCGTTTCTCTTGGCGTCGGATGGTTGGGCGATCACGTCGCACCGGATGTTGTTTTCTTACTTAATCCATGATTTTGCCTTTTTAAAACAAATTTAATCTTACGTCCGTGATTTTCCGTCGATCTTCTTGAAAATACATTCACATACCTTTTTCAACATGCCGCTTGAGTGACCCAAATTTTATGTATATCCGCCGATCGGGACCGGAGATATTCTATAAGGTCTATTTTTGTACAGCTGGAACGAAAAAGTGAACCTTCGTGACAGTCGTCGCCGTGACTACGAACCTTCCCCTTATTTCCGTTGTTTCGCCGGAATTTCATAGTGCCGACAGATTTTATAACCTTCAAAATATCAAAACCTAACTCACCCGCATTACATAAGTAATTTCGATTAATTATACATAATTAAAACATATTGAACAAGGGTTTACACTTCCAACGATTACCTTGACATTATGCCATGGCATCTGAAATACCATAATATTTCTCACTTTACACAGTAGCATTTGGGTCATGGCAAAAATGTTAAGGAAAATGCTTTCGTCTAAACCGGGCCTAATCGAGACTGGACCTACAGTTTAAAGTGGGATCCGACCACTTGATTACAAGGCGACGACGCTACTACTGCGCCATCGGAGAGACCCTGAAGAGCACTGTTATTTTAATATGTATTTATTAATATCAGTATTAGTTGTTGTAATAGTAATAGTACTAGTAGTACACCTGTCTATTCATTTGTGCTTGGCGTTCCGACTATTGACTGAAACCAGTTCAAGCACTTCAGTACCTTAAATCTTCAAATCGCTGGAAGGACACGTTCAGTTTTCTAATCTTCTATATTGTAGTTCATTTTGGTGGAATTGGAGCTCTGTTTCTTGGTGGTAGTCTCATCGCTTGCATTGAACTCCTGTACCTCATCCTTCTGGGAGCTGTTCGCATTTTGAAACGCAGACTTGTTCCACGTAGAACTAATCTGGGAATTGGAGGAAGAGGTGCCAAAGAGTTTATTACGAGGACTAGAAGAGTCGAACAAAGACAGAACATGGAGTTTCTGACAAGGGGATACGTCTACCACTTCAATACGAGGATCACGTTACTTGGCATTAGGTAAAACAAGAAATTTATATATACACACACACACACACACACACATCCACACACACACACACACACACACAAGGGTCAAAGCAAAAGTTATAGCAACCATTTTTTTCCCAGATAATGCGGGTCGGGCAAGAAATTTTAAAATATACAGTGGACGCCACTAAATGGCAGTGGCTCCGAAAACATTGAACAGAGGAAGTGGGAAGTCAGTGCGTGTTTAACAGTCGTGCAGGATGAATGTGACCAGGCATGAACAGGGTTCTAATGTGAAAATGGCAGTTCTCCGTGGAAGGAATGCGAGAGAATGTTACACTGAGCTTGTGGAAGCTTTAGGAAATGATACTCTACTATACCAAACTGTTGCGAGGTGGGCAGCAGCATTCGGGCGTGGAAGAGAAGAAACTGCCGACATGCAACGTTCAGGACGACCTGTGACTGCGCGTATTTTGTATGTTTCTCCATCCTGATACAGATCTGTATGTTGTTTAGAATTCACACATTAAACGTAAGCATATATTGTGACCTTCCAATTGTATATTTTACAATTTCTTGACTCGCCTGCGTTATCCTGAAAAAAATAGTTGCAATACTTATTTATAATATTTAATATAAAGGAATTAACTTTGCAACTTGTTACTTTTATAAGGTAACGAACTAATTCCTTTACTAACAGGTTCAAGATGTTAATTTCTGCTTTAGGTTTCATAGTTATATTTGACTTTGATTCTTGTCTTATGTTTATTGTATTATTGGTGTAGAATTGTAAACGATATCATGAAAGAGAGCATGGGGGAGAGAGAGAGAGAGAGAGAGAGAGAGAGAGAGAGAGAGAGAGAGAGAGAGAGAGAGAGAGAGAGAGAAAGCACGAAACACACACAACCACATTACTTTGTGTTTGTTTTCTATATTATCCTTAGTATAGTATATTTGAAGTCAAAATTAATTGCTTATATTTTGTTGTAACAAAAACTTTCCTACGCAAATTTTTAGTGGGCTGATTTTTTAGATCAAGATTATTGGTCGGGGAAAAATCCCTCCCTGTCCCCCAGGATTTCGCATGTTGGTCTTATTTCTCGTACCAGTACAAATATTAACGATGAAATTTCAAACGACCTACAGGAAGATTCGCTCACTTGTACTGAGTTTTCATTCATCAAGGTATATATAATTTTGTATAGAATATATTAATAATTAAATAATTATTTATTAATAAAGAAATTCAATCTAACACATTATGTTTATTTCTGTACTTGAACATCAAATTTATAAATCGACTTAGATTACTAAATCCAATTTTCGAGGTCTGAATATAAAATCTACCATCGGGCGTTCAAGCATCCAATTTAAAATTCTGTGTTTTTTTAAAAAAAAAAATTCCCAGATTCAGATTTTATAGCTTTCGGTGGGCACATCAGCACATAGGCAATTTTTGCTCGTTCCTTAACATGGGTGACAAACTAATCAAAATTGCGGAGAAACCCCTAACTAGAAAATAAAGTATGCATGTTAAAGACTTCCTTACTCAAATTTAGAACTAACTCATCCAAACATTACTTAACAAGAACTAAAATTATACCTGTGGGGACTAAATCTCCTTAGGCTAGCTACCTAATTTACGTGAGGCTGTAAAGGGGCACTTAGCACACGCAGAACAACAGAAGCCCATAAAGGACTATCCTGGCCGTAAGTCCAGGCGCCAGAACCTCGTTGGCCTGCACGAAGCAGTTACCGAGGTGAACTACATGGAAGTGAGGTTGACTTAATCATCTTAATCGGCACAAAACTCTCAACAAGGCAAGACAGAAGAGGGAATTTTACCATTTGCAGCGTTCTATGTGACTGCGAAGCTTAAACCCAGGAGTACAACGCACACTCAAATGCCACTAACCTCTACTTGACAATCTTCGCTTACTTACATGATATACCTACGATCTGGAACGCACTCCCGAACGAAGTAAAACAACAAATACATAAACACTTTCGTAAGCATGCGCGTGCATTTCAGTACAGCAAGGCCAGCAGTGCTGCCCACAATATTTCAGTTGCAAAATACTTTATTTTTACTTTTCTTATTTTACTTTTCTACCATGTTAAAGGAATGAACATCTAGTCCTGCCAGTCAGTTCTTTTTCGAGATGGCAACCCTTAGCACCATCTTGTGGCGATTTGACAAAATATCTGTGTATTTCGCCCAAACTCTTGACTCAGAAGCAAGAAATGAAAACGAGACTCTGTGACCTTGAACTATCTAATAACAACATCCTTCTACTCATGCACGATATCTTTACCCCCATTCAGCAGGGGGTGATATGCTATCGCAGTAACATCAGTAAGGTCTGCTGCAGTAGCTACCGTAGTGTTGCAAACTTTACAGTTAAAGATCTACGCACTTTTTTTTACCAATGCCATTGCCAGCGTTGAGGCACATCAGTGGAACATTTTTTTAAAAATTATAATTAAAAGCTTTGAAGCACAGTAGAAACTCAAAAAATATGATTTTTGACAAAAGATTAATATTATGCATATTATGCACAAGCGTGATCATTTGAAAAAAAATATTTTGCACACATTGAAAGTAACTGATATTTTTATCAAGAAATGATATGTTTCCAAAAAAGATGGTTACCTTTTACCTTCAAATAGCCACTTATTAAAGATCGATTTGAAGATAGAAGGACCTTAAATGTTCTTGAGTTTCTTCATTTTTCTCGGGCTGCTTGCCACTGTTCGTAAGGCAGTATATGATTCACTGATTGATGACCAGAAGCAAAGTAAGACCACATACGATTAAAAACGTACATTTCCTGTGTATTATTGGAACATCCAATATATAAAGACCCAATCCCACTCACTGACTGACATAAATGTTCTCCTTGAAGGAAGCCCCTGAGGCAGAAAATGCCCGGTTACGAACCCCCCCCCCCCCCCATGAAATTGTCCCAAAAGACCGAGATAATTCAAAAATACCTCAAATAGCGCTACTTTAAGGGCGAAAATGCCAATTTTTCACATCCTTAGCAACCGCTTCCATGGCTTTCATTTTGCTCACATTGTTTCCTTCCTTCAATTCTTAATTGTCTAGCTACGTTATATTTCTCACAGATCACACACAGATGAATGAACTCCTGGTTTTGAAAAGATGTCGCAAACAAGGGTGACAGCTACATAAAAACAAGATTCAGTCCAGATACAATTACGTATGTATTGTTATACTCAATGCGAAAATATCTACATCGCGCTTGTCTTAACTAAATGTTTAGGAGTATAATAACAAACAATTCTTTTGAGGTTGCCGTGCTTGTTGTCCATGGAAACGTAAGTTACTAGGGAACTTAAAGAAAGTTTATTTTCACACCGAAAACTACCTGTAAGTGAATAAAGATAGACTTTTTAATAATGTAAAAATTACAAGAGACTTAAATTATAACACCATTAAGCCTTGTTTCCATGATATGAAAAACTAAATATGCTGACCAAGACAGTAATTTATTTTATTAGAAACATAAACTAAACGAACGTTTCAACCTTCTAGCAAGGTACTTGATACAGAGTCTGAAGAATACCTTGCTAGAAGGTTGAAAAGTTCGTTTAGTTTATGTTTCTAATAAAATAAATGACTGCCTTGGTAAGCATATTTAGTTATTCAAGAGACTTAAGTGGGGTGTAAGGGGTGACCTTCCACGTAGTACACCCAAATGTCAACCTCACTTCCACGTCAGTACACCCTGGACTGCAGACAAACGAGGCTCTGGCGACTGGCCCCACGGCCAGTATAATTTCGTTTGTGTTATCCTGTTCTTTTGTCCTTATGTGTGCTGAGTGCCCTTTTACAGCCTCAGCTTTTAACGAAAGTCAGAACATTTTAATATTTTATGATTTTAGTTATACAACGTTAGAGTTGTTATGTGTAATGGTAAGGGGCTGGATCCTGTATAATGTGACGGGTGCAAAATAGCCTTAGTGCTGACGCACTCAAAATTTTAAATTCAAATTCAAATTCAAGAGACTTAAGTATTGCATTTTCAATTTAGTGTCGCTATTGAATTCGTTTATGCAGAACATCTAACCAATTATCTTCAAACCGTTATTACTAACTCAGTTTATTATTAAGAAATTAGACAATACTATTTTGAATATTTGTACTGTACTAGAGCCCATTCACACATAAAGTTTTTTTTTTCTAAACTTTTCAAATTAGCGAACTTTCACACTTGTTCCCCTTTACCCGATACAACATACAGGCATTTTACCCCATCTTTAATATAATTACGCACACAACGTGGCCGAAGGTCACGCATGTGAGCCCACAAGACGTTGCTAAAGACCAAGTCCAAAGTACACGCGTCCAGTAAATATATAGTCCCAATCCCACCATTCACTGACATAAATGTTCTCCATGAAAAAAGCCTCGGAGCCAAAAAATGCCCAATTACGACCCCCCACAAAATTGTCCCAAAAGGCAGAGAAAATTTTAAAAATTGCTCACTTGACCCTTTTTTAAGGGTGAAAATGCCCTTTTCTCACGTCCTTAGTTTCCACCAACATTTTTTGCAGCACAATATTGTCTAGCTAAATTATATTTCTCACAGATCACACACAGAGATGAATGAACTCCTGGTTTTAAAAAGGTGTCTCAAACAAGGGTGACATCTACATAAGAAGAAGATTAAGTCCAGATAAAATTACGTATATATTGTTATACTCAATGCGAAAATATCTACATCGTGCTTGTCTTAACTTAATGTTTAGGGGTATAATAACAAACAATTCTTTAGAGCTTGCCGTGCTTGTTGTTGTCCATGGAAACGGACGTTGCTAGGGAACTTGAAGAAAGTTTAAATCCACCCCTAGAACTTCTGTAAGTGAATTATGCCAGACTTTTCGAATTTCAAAATATGAGCGTCAGAATTAATTACAGAGGAGGGGTAGGAATTTAATGGGAATGACGGAAAACAATTATTTTTCAATTACGTTTAAAAATGTCAACAGATATAAACGTTGCTCTTCCAATTTAGTGTCACTATTGAATTCGTAAGTATAAAACATCTAATTAACTATTTTGAAACGGATATTACTTACCCAATTTATTATTAAGGTAATAGACAATAATATTTTTAATATTTGTACAATATTAGAGCCCGTACACACTTAACGTTACGTTCCAAACTTTTCAAATAAGCTAACGCCCGACTCGTTTCCCTTCCTCCAATGATACAGTCAGATATTTGAAAGGAATTTAGAACATTGAAGAACACATATGACCGAAGGTGCCACGTTCTATTTGACACGAGACAGCTTAGCTCAGGGTAGAAACAAAAGATACCTAGGGCTATTTGGATTGAGTAATAACGTTTGTACTTGAAAGAAAACACAAGGTTTACCCACTACGGAAGGTCTAAACCGAAAATATATTCTGAAAAAACATCTATACAATTTATAAGCTGAATAGTAGTCTTTTTATTATACAATTTCCTTTAATTGTTAATAAGTTTATCTTTCCTTCTACGTTGTAATGATTTTATATATTATGCTGCTTCTTCTCACATTCCACAGGCTTCTACTTTAGGATCTTTACGATTCTGAAAAGCTTCTTCTTCTTTCAATCAATATTTGGAAACTTCTTCTTCTATTGTGAAAGATTTCTTCTTCTTTCAATCAATAATTGGAATCTTCTTCCATTGTGGAAGGCTTTTTCTTCTTTCAATTAATCATTGGAAACGTCTTCTTCTATTGTAAAATGCTTCTTTTTCTTCTTTCAATCAATCATTGAAAACTTCTTCTTACAACATTGAAAGGCTTCTTCTTCTTTCAATCAATCATTGGAAACTTCTTCTTATAATGTTGAAAGGCTTCTTCTTCATCCAATCATTGGAAACTTCGTCTTATAATGTTGAAAGGCTTCTTCTTCTTTCAATCAATCATTGAAAACTTCTTCTTATAATCAATCATTGGAAACATCTTCTGCTTAATTTATATTTACAATCAATCATTAGAACTTTCTTCTTTCTATTTACAATCAATCATTGGAAAATTTCTGTTATGAGCATATAACTTGCAATCATATCATCTTTATATTATCTCCTAAAGATGAGTCTCTTTTCTTTCTTTTCTTCTTGGGTGTTCATCATTGCTTCCTTTACTATATATTAAATTAATTAAGTTATAATAAATATTAATTAAAATATGTACATTTATTAATATTGCATTTTTATACATACGTAGAGAGATACTATAAGAATAGAGATATAACGTCATATATTTATTATCGAGCTTGCGTGTAATTAAGATCGCCAATATTTGTATGAAATCAAGGAAATTAATGTAAATAGGTAAAGAATTGAAAATTTATCGAATAGTTAAAAAAGGATGTCAGATCCAGTTGACGAAAAGTATAGTAAGTGAGTAGTAGTGTGCATAAATCTTCCTTGGCACTGTCCTTCACAGTAGTGCGATCCAAATTAATAATAATAATAATGAATATAATAATAACCCTTGACTTCCAAGTTCATAGTAATTAAATAACCATCAATTTTTGTACATTCGAGTAGAGTGCTGAAAAGTACATTTTCATTATTTTATTTTAGTATTTAATAAGTTTTTCGGAGGTAGGGGGTCCGGACCCCTGGATCCACCCCTAAATGTGTCCTTGTACTGCTACATCTTTCTTTGTCGGGTTAGGAGGTAGATTAGCACTTGCTGAATCTCGCCCAAGAGTAAGGACTATTGAATTGAATTTACTTTTGGGTTCCAAATCAAAAGGTCGCCCCTTGCACCCCAAATATGGGATATCGTATGCAGAATTCTGTATTCCAAATTAACTGTAGTAATTCGTATTTTTTTTTTGTATAATTTATGTAATAAGGTTGGCTCACATCAATTTCGACCTATATCTATCATTACAGGCACCATCCTAAGAGAATTGTGAGAGACCGTCTTTGTGGGATGTATTTCTTCGTTCAGAGCCTCTTTAAGGACTATGTTACACATTCTTCCTTGGATGGAGTGAAGCATTTTCTAGATGCCAGCAACACTACAGTGAGGTATGGACATATGATTTATACAGTGTGTGGCAGAATTATTAAAGCACTTATGGGATGCACCCTGTTTGTTTAGCAATAAATAGGGTCCGCAAAGTTATGCATTTTGCATACTGCATATGCAAATGTATATTTTAAATGATTTTTTATAATTACATGGAAACTTCTAGCATATTTTAGAGCCAACAATCACCACTAAAATTATTTCGTCACTGCTGTTTATTCTACTTGCTACTTGTTTAGCTCAGTGGATCACATTTCCCGTGAATTCCCTTCTGGAAGTACATCTGAAGAGGAACCTGTCTGTTACAGGTAGGCAGCAGTCCTTCCAAGAGCAGTGTGATGCAATTTGTTCGCAGTTGATGTTCGGGATAAAACCAGATGCTCATTGCAGTTACAATGTTTTCTCACATTTTTTTTTATTTTTCCTTCCTTTATTTAGAAAAAGGTTTATTCGATATTGAAGCTTGTCAATCCATTTTTTCCTTCAGTCAAATGCTACCTGTCATTTATGTAAAGTGTATTACTGTATATGGTGTTTTTTCACAAACAACTCGTTGAATTTGAGAAAGTGAAATTTTAATTTATTTTTTAAGAAAGTAAACGAAAGTGAAATTTGAATTATTTTTTTGTATGGATATACAAACACACATAGTTGTCATAAATTGCAGTGTAAGATTTTTTTTGTAAACAAATGAATTGTTATTGGAAATTAAATTTTAGTTTTTTATGAATATAAGCATTGTGGATTGATTTGATATCAAGTTTCTTTTGGGGAGATAAATTAGAAAGTTTGTCAAATGTTATTGGTTTTTATTGTCTCAAATATTTACAAAATTAAGTCTTCACAAGGAGATAAGACGTACTTCGCCGTCCTGGCTTGAACACTCAACAACTACTCTTGTTTAGGGATTGATTGATTGATTGATTTAGTTTATTTTACTTCGAGTTTTGTGCCTCTTGGCTAATTTGCGAAGATGGGGATGAGTGATGAAATAATGAAATTGATGAATGGACATTCACAAACTACCAAGCCGGAGCGGGATTCGAACCCGGAACCCTTGGCGTCACAGGGTCCGGCTCTTATTTAAAGAGAAACAACAACATGGCAATGGATAGTCTAGAGATGACATTAAACTTGACATGTCAGATACAGTTACCTTAAAATATTGTTCAATTTTATCTTGTAAAGTAAAGCGAGAGATTTTTCTGAGTAAAGAAAAATTATTGCCAAAATCCGAAGGAGTCCCAAGATTGAAAATTTGAAATATGAATTTTTAATCAAATACAATCATGATCTGCAAAAAAAAAATCATCTAAAAAACAAAAGTGTAAAGTAAAGAAGTGTGTGTGGAAATATTCAGAACTTCAAATTTTGTATTTATTTCATTCCAAATAGTATGAGTTGCATGGATAGCCATCGGGTAGATAGATCTTTCAGGGCTCTGTACCACACTCCGCTTCACTTGCTGCACATCTTCACCCGTTACCAAGCACTGCGTTTCTAGTGGCGTAGCGTGGAGTAAATCCTTGGGTGTTCACAGCCAGCCTAAAATCAGAGAAAACATCCCCCTCCTCCATATGGAGGGGGGTACAAACACACAGAGAAATCAATTATTATTTACCATGGCAGAGACGAGAACAGTGAACTTAAGTGACATTGGTTAATCGAGCATTCAGAAGACGAAATTTCAGCCAAGAATCGAACCTAAGATTTATTTTATTGATTCTTGGAATGCCTTTGCCAAATGTCGAAGAAAAGCAACATAAAAGTACGAATATAACAGTGCACATGGACCTTGTATTTGCAGTGCATTGTGTAGACATTCTGCCGAGTGCTTAGCGAAGATACATTTACAAAATACATGCCAATTTTAATTAAGTGCTAATTATCCTGTCTGCTTAACAATCCCTCCCCCAGTCGCCCGTGAAGACTCCCTCAAAAACATGGAAAAATTACAAAGTTCAACAATGCAACAATTCCTTTGCAAATTTGAATAATTGAAAGTCCTTACTTTTCTCCTCGCCGAACTTGGTGACAGATTGGTTGGTTATTACAGTGTCCTACAACGCTATGGGTACAGGGTTAGAATCTCAGCCAGGGCATGGATGTTATTTGTCAATGTCCCTCCGCCAGCTCCTGTGGCGAATTGGTTAGAACTGCTACGACGTCAGGGGTCCCGGGTTCGAATCCAGGTCTGGGCATTGATATTTGTGAGTGTCCATTCATCAATGTCATCATATCATCACTCATCCCCCTTTTTCGCAAAATAGCCAAAAATGGCACAAAAAGCGAAGTAAAATAAAGCAAATCAAAATCACACATAAAAAATCAATGTCCTTCATCAGTTTTATTATGTCATCACTCATCCTCATCTTGGGGATTAGCTAAAAGTTTCAGAAAAGCGAAGTAAAATAAACCAAACTAATAAAGAATTACTTTTCTCTTTATTTTAGTTTTGGAAATTCCTTTTCTGGCTCCTAAGAATTAAGCTCCACTCTGATTTTAGCTAATCATGATACCGTCGAATATGTGTTTTTTCTTAATAGGTATTTGTAATTTCACAGCAGCTTCCCTATATTTCATTCGTAAGTCTCTGGCAATGCTCAAATTTCATGATGAGAATTGCAACTCGCGATACTTAAAAATTGTAGTTTTAAAACTTATTTGTAGGAGTTTTTAACAATTATAATTACTTTCTAAAATATGTAACTGGTAATTAACCATACTCGTTTTACATGTGCACCAAGATGAATATTATTTTCTGTTAACAGTGTCTTAATCTTGTTTCGTTTTGACTCATCTACATTATCTAAAGGTTTAAGAAACACATTTTAACTATCGATGTAAGTGTAAATCTGCTCATTTTGGTGATATAGTGTTTTAGAACTTAAATACTTCGCCATGCAAGGTTTTGTGTATGCGACAACTATTTGCAATGGAGTTGTTGAGGAGGTGTGCGGCCTTAATTCTTGGTGAAATGTATTGGAGAAAAAAAGTATTAAGTTAAAACATCGAAGATCTTAGTAATTACTACAACAAGGCAACCAGTGCTTAAATTATATCGTAACTACTGCTTACTTTCCCCAATACAGAAGCTATACGAATGGAAAAATAAAATACCTCGTCCCTCCGCCGCTATCGGCAATCTCCGAACAGTTGCTGCCATCTGTTGACAGTGTTCCTTCCGAAGGCGCACGTGCTCCAATCTTCGGTAGAGCTACAACAACACAGGGAGAATACAACAGAGTGAGTTCATAGCGCCAAATGTGCCCCGGGCTCTTGCTGCCTAACCTGGTGAGCTTTTCTTGTCAACAGTCGGGTGAAATTGGGAAATTTGAAGCATTGTGAAGACTTTATGAACGAAAA
The DNA here is from genome assembly GCF_977018435.1 of Lepisma saccharinum. NCBI lineage: Eukaryota > Metazoa > Arthropoda > Insecta > Zygentoma > Lepismatidae > Lepisma > Lepisma saccharinum. The sequence continues at coordinate 114,627 of NW_028143161.1, forward strand.
ATAGCTGCTTTGTAAAATAAGTATATTGAAATGTAGTGTTTTATTGCGCAGAAAAGAAAACAAATTGAAAATTTTCCGTTTTCGGTTGGGGTTCGTGTGCTCCGTGAACCCCTTTCAGGCGACGCCTCTGCGAGTTTCCCATTCATTCTTCCCGTTTCAAGGAACTTTTTTACAAGAGCAGAAATTGTTTTCCTTGTGGGAATGCTCTGTCTTTTTTTGGAACTCCCTTTGCACTCCAAATACTTTTCCATAATGAACACACAGCGCTCCCTTTCGTACGTGGTTGCCATCTTGAATTGATGTCTTGCCAACAAATGTTTCCGAACTTATTTGTAAACGAAGGATATATCTTTAAGACTATTGATTAAAACCTCACATCCAAAAGTGTTTACCTAATTCTACCCCACACATGTAAACAGTGGCGGCGATTAGCGGTTGAGGGGGCAGTTGTCCCCAACTTCTGCCACTCTTGCTCCCGCACTATGCTAAATTTTATGTACCAAGGGAAAATAAACTGTTCTTGCCCTCTCAGTTTTTGCACCTTGCCCCCTCCCAGTTTTGGAACCTAATCGCCCCCACTGCATGTAATTATTAGTTACTCTAGTGAAACAAACAAGAATGTGTGCAGTAGTAGAGGTATCGAAATGTCTACATTTTCTGCTATTTTGTTATCAGCAGTGGAAAGATTGATTGATTAATAATTTTCATTCGCTTCCCTGTCCCTCCTGGCTATTCGCGAAAATGAGGATGAGGGTGAGTTATGAGAAGATGAAATTGAAGGGAGGACATATTCACGAAGTACATCCATGTCAATGTCGTGAATCGAACCCGGGATCCATCACGTCTTAGCGCGTTCCACTCCGCTACGGAACTCGGCACGTGTATAGAGATCGACCCATTCTGAACAAACCGAAAAATCGCAAAATGATGCTAGGCACTGGGGCATAGACTTGCAGTCATCATTACAATCTTCTGTGGAGCGCGCTGGTTCGAGCCTCCTGTGGGAATGTATTACAACTTTTCTCCTGAGATTTCGGCCTGTGAGCACCCACTATCGTCAGGAAATTGGGGAGCTACGAATGAATATGTAATTTAGTCATGGAAAGCAACAACAACGACTGAGGGTTCATCGTGCTGACTGCACGTCACTCTCTAACCGGTGGGGTGATCGCCCACCTCTGCTGAGGAATGTAGGCGTGAGGTCAACGGTCGGTGGCCCTCAATGGCTGTTGCTCCACTCGTTAAGAGACCATGATTGAGACTAGAGTCGAAATTTTTACTCACCTTCTTCATACTCCTGTTATTCATTCATTCATTCCTTTAATTTGGACTTCACAGCTTTTATGCCATTTCTTGTCCATTACAATATATATATATATATATATATATATACCGCGTGAGGCACCTAAAAGTACCACCTGAAATAGCGAAGAAACCAGAAACAGTAGCGATGTGAGGTTTGCGGGAAACAATAATATCAAATGGGGCTCGTAAATCGGAGGTATGGGGTGGGTCGAAAAATATCGACAAATGGGGCATCTGGAGCAAAGTCATATTTTTTTTAATGGAACGATATACAATAACATACATAATATAAAAGAGCACACGCAGAGAAACACAACGCCGTTGGTCTCATGCATCTACTGCAAATAGGAACGAAGATATGGCCATGTGAAAATATGTAAAAAAACTAACAAGTGGCCCACTTGACCGTCAATACCACGGCATGTAAGACTTCTCAGGTGCCTGACAGAACTGCCTTTACGCAGAGCAAGTTTTGATAGCAGGTCCACGAGATCGTGTTAGTTCATAGCAAGAAGTCGTAGTGGTAAGAGCGAAGATTATGGTGTTCACAAACATAGAAAAAGCGGACATGATCCTGAATTTATGGGGAATGCCGAAAGAATGCCTCAGAAGCCTACCGTGTGTACGCAGAGAGATATCCGGACAGACGACAGCCATCTCAACGTCTGTTTGGTAAGTTATTTATTAAATTAAGAGACACTGGAAGTGTAACACCACGAGCACGTGTGCGGAACAAGCCAACTACAGGTGAGGTAGGTGCAACAAATGTTCTCGCCGCTGTTGCTGTGAATCCGCACGTTAGCTCCCGTGAAATTGCCAGGGATGCTGGGATGATTCAGCGAAGTGTATTGCGCATTCTGCACACACACAAGTTTCACCCATATCATATCTCCCTCCATCAGGAACTTCACGGGAATGATTTTGTGGACAGTGTTCGGTTTTGCACATGGTTGTTACGACACGACACACCCGATTTGTCACGTATCCTCTTCACTGACGAGGCAACTTTTACCAATCATGGAAATGTCAACCTAAGGAACATGCACTATTGGTCGGTGACAAACCCACATTGGCTTCGCCAAGTGGAACGCCAGCGCCCATGGAGTGTGAACGTGTGGTGTGGTATAGTGGGTGAACATCTCATTGGCCCTTTTTTTTATACAAGGGACACTGAATGCTGACCGATACATACAGTTTTTACAACATGAACTGCCTGTACTATTGGAGGACATACCACTTCAGACAAGGAGGGACATGTGGTACCAACATGACGGGTGCCCAGCTCACAGTGCAAGACGCGCTACAGCATGTGTGGAAAATGCATTTCCAAATCGTTGGATTGGACGTGGAGGGCCTGTCAAATGGCCGGCTCGTTCCCCAGATTTGTCACCGTTAGACTTTTTCCTGTGGGGAAAGATGAAGGACATTGTCTACCGGGATGTGCCAACAACTCCAGAGGATATGCAACACCGCATTACTGCGGCCTGTAGGGACATTCCCTACGAGATGCTACATTCTGTGCAACGATCTTTGCGTGGGCGCCTTGTTGCCTGTATCGCAGCTGACGGCCACCACTTTGAACACACACTTTGACAGGTTTTCGCTTCTTACGCAGTGGTTCTTCGACATACTGTCATGGTCATTTTCATTATGCTGTAACACTGTCAAATACATGGTGCTGACGATGTCTACTGTATTTTTTCTTCCTTTAACACGTTCTGTCTTCATCTTGTTCAATGGCTACCGACATCTCATACTTGTACATCCCGTGGTACTGACGGTCAAGTGGGCCACTTGTTAGTTTGTTTACATATTTTCACATGGCCATATCTTCGTTCCTATGTGCAGTAGATGCATGAGACCAACGGCGTTGTGTTTCTCTGCGTGTGCTCTTTTATATTATGCATGTTATTGTATATCGTTCTATTTAAAATAATATGACTTTGCTCCAGATGCCCCATTTGTCGATATTTTTCGACCCACCCCATACCTCCGATTTACGAGCCCCATTTGATATTATTGTTTCCCTCAAACCTCACATCGCTACTGTTTCTGGTTTCTTCGCTATTTCAGGTGGTACTTTTAGGTGCCTCACGCGGTATATATATATATATATATATATATATATATATATATATATATATATATATATAAACCTTCATTAACTTCTGTTAACTTGATATTACCAGACTGTTTATAACCTGATTAGTTGTAAATCTCGTTGCCAGGTTGACATCTAGAGGTTAGTCTATTCACTTACCCTATACACCGTGTCACGTGCCAGTTCCGACGACACAATGAAAAACACAAGGAAGAAATGTTTCCCGAGAGCGATGATAGATGGCAGCACGCCATATGAAGAAAAGCAGAGTTCATTGTAGAAACTAGGAGCGGAGAAGAGCGATTATATATATTATAGTAAATGTAAAATATATAAAGGAAGAGTATAAAAATTATAGAAGGAGTGAATAAAATGTTGTATATAGCCAATTAAGATAAATAAGAATATGCTCGTAGATGAAACAATTATGAAAGTTAATAAGTGAGCAAATGAATTCAGAAATTGTATCTCTCTCCTTTTTTATCCTCTGACGAGGAGAACATCGTCAGCTTTTGTATTTGTCCGTCCCTCGGTGGCGCTGTGTTCAATTAGACGCCCCGAAGCACATACGGTTGCGCTTCTTATTAGACGCACTGGGCCATAGGCAGCGCTTGCTGTTAGCGATCCTGAGCTATTTCCCTTTTTGGTCGTTACATAGGAGGTGGCGCTATTGTCAGTTTAGTCGACCCTACTCTTTCTATAAGTATAGCTTGTATCGTTTGCCAAAGAAGCGGGGAAAGCCGTAGTCTATCGACCACCTACCACTCGCCTCGAAAACTTCGAAAACGAAATCGCAACATTTCTACCAAAATATTCAGTAGTGCTATTGGGGCGCTTCAAAATAGTACTTAGTAGGTATCCTCTTTTTTTATCAATCGAATATCACTTTTTGACATACTTTGACAATTTTTTGTCGATGTTTTAGCGTTTAGCGATGTTTTAGTACAAATTTTCACCATACTCATTTTTTCCCCACTCGTACTTGGTAGGTATATCATGATGTTACGTGATACAACTTAACCTATCCTTTTTTTTACGATTATTTAATTTTTTTATGATCCTAAGTGATATAACTTAACCTATCATTTTTTTTATTTAGGTACTGTTTGAACGTTATTATTTGAGGATCATATTTTGTAGGTATCCTCTTTTTTTATCAATCGAATATCACTTTTTGACATATTTTGACAATTTTTTGTCGATGTTATAGCGTTTAGCGATGTTTTAGTACAAATTTTCACCGCACTCATTTTTTTCCCCATTTATACTTGGTAGGTATATCACGATCTTACGTGATACAACTTAACCTATCTTTTTTTTTACGATCCTAAGTGATATAACTTAACCTATCGTGGAACTCGCAAACACCCACTCTACAAAAATTCTACTATATGATCTTTCACTGGCTAAGCTAACCTACAAATAGGAATTGGTAGCACTGACTTATAAACCCACTGGGTCTTCTTGGCATGTTTTTTCATGATGTGTTGCCAGGCTATTGGGCATCTTGGCGTATACAATGTATATATTTTTGAGGGGGAGGGGTTATAGCTTTTTATGCTGTACGAATACTAAAAACTTGACAGTGACAACCAACAGAGTAGGTAAACCTACATGCAGAAACTGGCAACACTAGTTTCTGACAGTGAATTTGAAATAAAATATTAAACAAAATACATGAGTAAGCACTGTGATTACAAATAATACCAGTGTTATGCCCCCAACTCCAACTGGGCAACTGGGGGAAATAATTGTACAACAATTTGTACCTAATTGTACAATACTTGTACCTAATTGAGAGAGCCTTCTCGTAACTTACTTCATGCACAATTTATATGATTTTACAACTGTGAAAAGAAAGCATATGTGTTCTGTATGCACATATTCATTCTTATTTTTCGAAGTTGAATGGAAGCACGTGTTTTTTACGCTCTCGTAATACTGACCTTGCCCCAGTGATTTTAAATTGCTTCCATCCGGTTTTTTTTTCTGTGCTATTTCCGCGTGCACGCAACATTCGCTTTCAATAGTTTAATGAAATACAGAAGGAGTGTTAGTTTAGCAGGCTCCGAGTTTTACAATTTATTAAATTAAACAATAATTTATGTAAGAATATACTTGTACTTACCGAACACAAAATAATAAAAGCACATGTGAATCTTTGCGTGCGTTCATGTTATATGACGACTGAGTAAGAAATAATGTTGACTCCCCGAAAGATAAAAGTTCCTGGTTCGACATCAGATGCATGCAAATTTTATGTTTTGCTCTCCAAAATCTTGATTTCTATGTTTGTGCTATTTGCCATACAGCAGAGGAGAAGAGGGGAGAGGGGAGGGGAGGGGGTACTATTAGCGCCATCTATTAGCAAACAATAGAAATAAAAAAGTAGGGTCAAAATTTTTCAACACTCAAAAATTTTAAACGTCCTCGTTTAGTAATACGATCAGCAGAAGACGTTTGAAAGAGTACTCTTAGTCGAGAAAGCTAATTGCTAGGGCCCATATATTGCTAAAATGTTCTTTGATTTGCATATTTCTCATACCGCCATATGTTGTTCTAGTTGACTTCTTCCAAAAAAATGCTAATTAGCGAGAGTTAATTAAGCAAGGCAAGTAAAAGAAGCAAATAGGACAATATGTGGCGGCGTGGAAATATGTAAAAATTCGACTCGATTCGAATTAAAATTGGAGGATATTTTGCATTTTTTTCCTATAATGTACAAAACATTTACCGTACATAATCTTTTCTATTTACAACAGTATAAAATAAGAGGAGTGTGTGACAATATCCATATTAATTAGGAAGGTATGTTGAATGCTAGGTTAGCTAATTGTGTCTTCACTGTATAGAGGAAAGATGGAAAAAGAGAGCTCTACAAAAACTAACGCTCTTAACAATATTGAACGCCCCCGTGAAAATTATATATAAATAAGGCATAAGCGTATTATCTGCTTTCATGTCGGATTTTCCCGACCTGTGAGCTGTAGTGTTTAGGCGACAAGCGGCTCGCTCAAATATTATACCGTTGACAATATTGAACGCCCCCGTGAAAATTATATATAAATAAGGCATAAGCGCATTATCTGCTTTCATGTCAGATTTTACCGACCTGTGAGCTGTTGTGTTTAGGCGACAAGCGGCTCGCTCAAATATTATACCGTTGACAATATTGAACGCCCCCCGTGAAAATTATATATAAATAAGGCATAAGCGTATTATCTGCTTTCATGTCAGATTTTCCCGACCTGCGAGCTGTAGTGTTTAGGCGACAAGCGACGTGCTCTAATATGATACCGTTGACAATATTGAACGCCCCCGAGAAAATTATATATAAATAAGGCATAAGCGCATTATCTACTTTCATGTCAGATTTTCCCGACCTGTGAGCTGTAGTGTTTAGACGACAAGCGGCTCGCTCAAATATAATACCGTTGACAATATTGTACGCCCCGTGAAAATTATATATAAATAAGGCATAAGCGTATTATCTGCTTTCATGTCAGATTTTCCCGACCTGCGAGCTGTAGTGTTTAGGCGACAAGCGACGTGCTCTAATATGATACCGTTGACAATATTGAACGCCCCCGAGAAAATTATATATAAATAAGGCATAAGCGCATTATCTACTTTCATGTCAGATTTTCCCGACCTGTGAGCTGTAGTGTTTAGACGACAAGCGGCTCGCTCAAATATAATACCGTTGACAATATTGTACGCCCCGTGAAAATTATATATAAATAAGGCATAAGCGTATTATCTGCTTTCATGTCAGATTTTCCCGACCTGTGAGCTGTAGTGTTTAGGCGACAGGCGGCTCGCTCAAATATAATACCGTTGACAATATTGAACGCCCCCGAGAAAATTATATATAAATAAGGCATAAGCGTATTATCTACTTTCATGTTAGATTTTCCCGACCTGTGAGCTGTAGTGTTTAGACGACAAGCGGCTCGCTCAAATATAATACCGTTGACAATATTGTACGCCCCGTGAAAATTATATATAAATAAGGCATAAGCGTATTATCTACTTTCATGTCAGATTTTCCCGACCTGTGAGCTGTAGTGTTTAGGCGACAGGCGGCTCGCTCAAATATAATACCGTTGACAATATTGTACGCCCCGTGAAAATTATATATAAATAAGGCATAAGTGTATTATCGCTTTCATGTCAGATTTTACCGACCTGTGAGCTGTAGTGTTTAGACGACAAGCGGCTCGCTCAAATATAATACCGTTGACAATATTGAATGCCCCGTGAAAATTATATATAAATAAGGCATAAGCGCATTATCTACTTTCATGTCAGATTTTCCCGACCTGTGAGCTGTAGTGTTTAGGCGACAGGCGGCTCGCTCAAATATAATACCGTTGACAATATTGTACGCCCCGTGAAAATTATATATAAATAAGGCATAAGCGTATTATCTACTTTCATGTTAGATTTTCCCGACCTGTGAGCTGTAGTGTTTAGACGACAAGCGGCTCGCTCAAATATAATACCGTTGACAATATTGAATGCCCCGTGAAAATTATATATAAATAAGGCATAAGCGTATTATCTACTTTCATGTCAGATTTTCCCGACCTGTGAGCTGTAGTGTTTAGGCGACAAGCGACGCACTCAAATATAATACCGTTGACAATATTGTACGCCCCGTGAAAATTATATATAAATAAGGCATAAGTGTATTATCTGCTTTCATGTCAGATTTTACCGACCTGTGAGCTGTAGTGTTTAGACGACAAGCGGCTCGCTCAAATATAATACCGTTGACAATATTGAATGCCCCGTGAAAATTATATATAAAATAACATACCTGAAAATTATATTCACAGTAGATTCATTTTTTGAGTTTTGTAATTACCCCAAGAAATTCTATATAAAATAACATACCTGAAAATTGTATTTACAGTAGATTGAATTCTTGAGTTTTTGTATTCGCACACAAGAAATTCTATATAAATAACATACCTGAAATTCTATTTACAGTAGATTGAATTTTTGAGTTTTGTAATCACTCCAAGAAATTCTATATAAAATAACATACCTGAAAATTGTGTCGCTATATACTAGACTTTTTGATTTCTGTGATTTTGGAGAAAGCAATGGCATCCACCACCAGTTTCAATCGTAAAAATGATAAAACTGAATGTGTTACTTGTGGGAAGCTAATCTCAAGGAACAATTTATCGGTACACAGGGCAAGATGTAGCGAAACAGGTTCGAGAATTAATCGTTCGTTACCTTCTAAGCCCTGTGCTCGATGCGGAAAGATGATCAGCATTACAAATTTAAGTAAACATCTCAAAATTTGCAAACCATCGACCGAACAAGGAACATCGAAAAGGAAAATTGATAATTCAGAAACGGAAGCTTCCACTTCCAAGCAAATTAAATTATCTAATGAACGCAAACCAATTAGATCTGCATTTAACGACCAACTCCAGGATTTTTCAATTAAGTCAGAACCAGGTCGTGACATCCTTAGTTTCTTGGATGAAACGAAAACATCTGTACTAAATATTTTAAAAGATAAACTTGAAAACAACTCTATAAAAGTATACGTTGTTCTGTTTTCTGAATACAAGAAAGTTGATGGCACAACAAGTATTTTTTATCATCGTACAAAAAACCAGACTCTTTATTTGGCGGACGTCGAAAATTTGGACAACTTCTATTATAAAGTTTCCAACGAGCTGGTTAAGAAACATGACGATTTCGAGGCTAAAGGGTCGGGATGGTCTCTATGTGGAAGTCCTCACACGTTAACTGTTTACGTGAATCAATTCTCGCCTCTTCGCGCCTCCAGCTACGTTCCTCTTCCACCGAACATTCAACACAAGAGGGCTGTGTTAAATATACAGAACAGCGATAACAAGTGTTTTCTCTGGTGTGTGTTGGCTGCACTGCATCCTGTTCATTGCAAAAATAATCCACAGTGGGTTGGACATTACAAACAATACGAGACCGACTTTCAAAGTGTAATGTCTGACATCGAATACCCGGTGACATTGTCGGATATAACAAAGTTCGAAAATTGTACAGGAAAACGCATCGCTATTAATGTGTATTCCTTCACGTCAGATAAATATCTCGTGCACCCTGTCAGGATAAGCGATATCGACGATGACGATGCCTGTGTAATAAATCTCCTTCTAATTTCAAACGAGGATGTTCATCACTACACGCTAATTCGTTCACTATCACGTTTGGTCAGAAGTCAATCAACCAAGCATAAACATTGCATCGAAGTTTGCCCGAGATGCCTAACCACGTTCGACGATCGTGACCGACGTGATCATCAAAATCTTCATAGTCGTCAAATTGCTATCGAGAAACTTGCTGAACATAAAATTTATTGCGGCGACAACAGACCGGCTAGAATGTTGATGCCCGAAACGAACGAAGTCGAAGAATTCAAAATGCACAAGGCATTGTTGGAACATCCCGCAATCATCGTCGCAGATTTCGAGTCTTTCCTGAAACCACTCTCCTACTGCGAACCGGATCCTGAAATTTCCTCCACAACGCCGTACCAGCTTCATCAACCTAATAGTTTCGGCTATGTTGTTGTGCGACGTGATAAAATAAATGAAGCATATATATACCGCGGGCCAAATGTAATCGAACACTTCCTGGAAAAAATGGTGGAGGAGGTTGAGGTAATTGGTAGCGTACTGCTTACATCAAAACCGATGGCACCTTTAACTGAAAATGAACTTCAAAATTACAATTCCACTGAGGTGTGTCCGGTATGTGATCAAAGTTTCACTGATGAGAACAAAAAAATATTCCACCACGATCATTTCAGCGGAAACTACATAGGTGGAATTTGCAACACGTGCAATCTTAAAATCCAGAAACCTAAATTCATCCCCATATTCTTTCACAACGGAAGCGGATATGATTTTCACCACCTGGTGAGACATCTTGGCTACGATCCGAAACGTATAGGTGTCTTGGCCGAGAATGAAGAACGCTACATTAGTCTCAGCAAGCAAGTGTCGATTCCGGGAACGAAAAATACAATCGAGATGCGCTTCCTGGATTCGTATAGATTTCTCTCTGCAAGTCTGGATGCTTTAGCGAACAAACTCACCGACGATCAATTTAAAATAACTAGAGCTAGTTTTCCCAACGTAGACGTAGAACTCGTTAGACGTAAAGGGATTTATCCTTACGAATATGTCAGTGATGGTTCTAAATTTAACGACGATGCTCTTCCACTTCCAAGAGAATTTTACAGCAGACTCAGAGAGAAAGGAATCACGGACGAAGAATACCAACACGCGCAACTCATGTGGGAGAAATTAGAATGTAGGACACTCGGAGACTACCACGATGCCTACTTAAAATTAGACGTGACGATACTCGCGGATGTTTTTCAAGCGTTCAGGAAAACGGCAACGAATATTTACAAATTAGATCCAGCGTATTTCTACAGTCTACCGGGATTAGCGTGGTCGGCAATGTTATTCCAGACAAAGGTCAAGCTGGAACTGATATCGGACGTTGACATGTTGCTATTCATCGAAAGAGGGATACGAGGTGGAATGGTGCAATGCGTACAGAGACATGCAAAAGCTAATAACGTACACATGAAAGAAGATTACGATTCAAATCGAGCATCGAATTACATCTTCTACGCCGACGTTAATAATCTCTACGGACATGCCATGGTTCAGAAACTTCCTTACGGGGGATTCGAATGGTTAGATCCCACTTCGATAGATATTATTCATTTCGACGATAGCGAGTGTGGTTTCTTCGCAGAGGTAGATCTCCAATTCTCCGACCACCTGCACGACACGTTTTCGGATTTGCCTCCGACTCCCGAAATCAAATGTCCACCCGACTCGGTTCAAGACAAGCTTTTGTTAACATTGGACCCTAAACAGAGATACGTTGTCCACTACAAGAATCTCCGGTTTTTGATTGCGAAGGGTGTTCAGATAGTGAATGTTAGACGAATACTAAAGTTTAAACATTCCACGTGGTTAAGACCTTACATAGAAATTAACACACAACATAGAACAGCTGCCACTTCCGATTTAGACAAGGACTTCTTTAAATTAATGAACAATGCGGTGTACGGAAAGACCATGGAGAATGTTAGAAAGCACGTAGACGTGAAATTAATTTCCGATAAGAATAAATGTCGGAAGTGGATAGCCGATCCTAGATTCAAGTCGAGAAAAATTTACAACGAGAATTTGGCACTTTTCAATCTACATATAAAATTGATGAAATTCAGAAAACCAATTTACGTTGGCGCAACGGTTCTCGACTTGTCGAAACTTTACATGTTCGAATTTCATTATGACGTGATGAAACCCTTCTACAATGATAAAATATCACTTTTGTACACGGACACCGACAGCTTCATTTACAGCATACAAACACCTAACCTATACGAAGACATAAAAAATCCTTCCATGCTTGAGTATTTCGATACTTCTGCGTACCCTCAACCCAACAGATTTGGAATTCCATCCCTCAACAAAAAAGTCCTAGGTAAACTGAAAGATGAATGTAACGGTGATATTATTGTCGAGTTCGCGGGTTTGCGTTCGAAGATGTATGCCATGAGAACAGAGAGTAGTGTCACGAAGAAAGCAAAAGGTGTGGGCAAAAATACGGTGGAGAACAAACTCACCTTCCACGATTACATCGATTGCCTCAAGACCAGGTCGTCGGTTCTAAGAGAAGAACAAAGAATCCAGAGCGTCAACCATATCATCACAACAAACAAAATTAGAAAAATTGCGCTGGATCCCGATGACGACAAGAGATGCGTTCTCGAGTGTGGTATTCACACATTGCCGTGGGGACATCGTCGTTTAGAAATAAATAAGAATTGCGCACAGTGCAAATAATTAACACTCACCACCACACACAACAATTTTCACTAACTCAAAAAAAAAACATTTTGTTACTGAGTAAAAAAAACACTTTGACTGTCATTACAAAATAAAACTTTGACCGTATCCTTAAATAACCAGCATGCCTATGAACTTGTTCGGTTTCAAAAAACAGATCATCATGGAAACCATACCAGATCATGAAGTCTTACCTTCCGTGTTACCTAAACTCAACGGTCTGTTGATCATTCACCTCAACAGCATTTGGACGAAACTGAATGACGATGTGGGCAAGATGTTTTACGTTTTTAATAACAATTTACATTTCTACGAAATTCCGATCGACGGGAAACTTCAAATCACCGTGAATCCGGAAAACGCAGGCGAAATCAAAATTTCTACTGGCAAGAACATTTTTCGAATCAAGCACGACAAGATGCTTTCTAACATTACGTACGATGTGTCTGCAGGAGATTATTTTTACATAGAACTCCTCGGAGATTACGACAAACTTATTCCTCTTTTTGTAGAATTACGAATCGTCTATCCTATTATAAATAACCGTTAACCAAAAATGCCTAACGACATTTTCGGCAACACCAAGCGTGTAGACCACGCAGAAGAGATTCTCATGTTGGACATTCGAGTTAAGAAGTTGAGGGCCGATTTGATCGCTTTGCAGGAGACCTTAAACAAAAGTTTAGAGTCGGAAATCGCTACGCTCCAAACGCAATGTCTCGACCCCATTCTGAAAATCGATTCCGAACTGAAAACGCTCATAAAAAATTATGTCGACGTACCTTCTTACGACAGCGTTCAAAATATACAGTTGAGCGTGGATTCGCTTCAAAATGATTTGGCCAAATTACAGCAATTTCAATCGAAAAATGAAGATTTGGAAAAACTGAAACTCGAAATCGAAGAACGAACTTCCGCAATAGAAAAGAATTTCTCTGAACTTCAAACCGTCGTGAACGATATAGACGCAGAACGCTTGCATGTCGTTGTTTCCAAATTACAAGAAGAATTCACCAGCACGTTGGAAGAAATTAAATCCAAGTTGCAGACTTTGGAAGATACCATGACGAACCTACCATCGTCGGACGAACTGCAGGTCATCGGTAAAAGCGTCGCGAACATAAAAATTCAATTGGAGGCCTATCGAGATTTCGAACACATTCAAACCACCATCGCTACGCTTCAGGCGTCCTTGGAATTGATCAACGAAGAAATTAAAAATATTCACGCTGAAGCGAGAGCGTTGACGAGCATTCAAGACACGTTGAGCACGGTTCAGCAGAAGATCGAATATTTAGAAAATTTGAACGTCGAAACGAATCTCGCTCATTTTCATCACGTACTCGACAACATACAGGGTGACTTGGAATCGTTACGGACGAGCGTGCCTTCGAGCGAAGATTTGGAAAAATTGAAAACGGCGGTGACGGCACTATCCGATTCGAGCGACATCAAAAGTTCATTGAGCGATCTCGAGAGTAAAGTGGCCAATCTCCCCACCTCCAAAGAATTGCACGCTTTGAAAAGAAACATATCACGTATGCTGAAACGACTAGAAACGGAAACGGCGAACGTGGAACAGATTCGAGACGAAATTAGTTCGCTGGTGTCGACGCTGCCCACTTCCCAGAGCGTCGCCGACCTTCACACGCAGTTTACAGAGATGCGAAGCATCGTGAACGATCTTACCGAGAAGAGCTCGAAATTGAATCAAGTCGAGAACCTTCAGAACATTGTCGTCAACATCAGAGATCAAGTTGGAGTGCTGGAATCCACGCAGGAATCGACGCTGGCTTCTTTCGGTGCCAAGTTGCAAGAACTCAACGAAAACTACAAGCAGTTGAACGTGGAAGTGAAAATCAAACCGTCGTTTTCTGCCGTAACGGATACCATAGTCGAGCATTTGCTGCCCATCGAAAATAAACTCGGACAAGTTCACAGTAATCTGCTCGGTGTCGACACTAAATTCGCTAAACTGCATTCTCTGCAAGCCATCGAAATCAACAGCGTACCCAATCAACAGAGAATCTCCACGTTCGTCGAAGGTAACAAACTGTACATGTTGCATCCTTATCATCCGTACTACAAGTTTCTCCTCGATGGCACGATTCAGATAAACGAATTTTCGTACTGGTCTCACGGTAGAAAAGCTAGCGTTCCCACCATGACTTTGATATCGAATCGTGGTGTCCAGAAAGCAGGAAACATTCCTCTGGCACGTTGGAACGAAACGCGCAACATATATGAAATACACGAAGACGAAGATCTCACCGTTTTCGACGTGAGTGCCGGCGATAAGCTGATCATTCAAAACACGAGCGAAGTGCCGCCGTCTTTGAATCCCATCACGCTGGTGCTTCTCTTGAAACGTAATCTCTAAACAAAAAATGTCTAGGCAAGCCATCGTCGAAGAATTGCATAAACCTGCACGCCGTAACTACGAACGTTTGGCTGTGGTAACCAAGGGCATCGACGACCTCTGGCAAAGTGACCTCGTGGAGATGAGTAGCGGCAATTTGAAAAACGTACATAAATTGAACAAGGGCAACAAGTACCTCCTCACCGTCATAGACACATTTTCGAAATTCGCATGGGCTCTACCTTTGAAGGCGAAAACGGGAACGTGCGTCACGGAAGCATTCAAATTAATTTTTCGCGAAAGCGGTGGCAGACGACCACGGTTTCTGCAAACGGACAACGGTAAAGAATTTTACAACGCCGTATTCCAAAAATTTATTCAAAAACACAAGATTCGACATTATTCGACCTTCAGTCACATCAAAGCCAGCATCGTGGAAAGATTCAATCGAACCTTGAAAACACACATGTGGAAACGATTCACGCTTCGGGGAAATTACAAATGGGTCGACATCCTGCCGGAACTCGTCGACACCTATAATGATACGGTACACAGAACGATAGGTATGAAGCCAGCCGACGTTACCAAGTCCGACGAGCAGCGTTTAATTTCTACCGTTTACTGCCCAAAGTACACGCCCACGACAAAAAAAGCTAAATACAAAATTGGAGACCGGGTGAGGATCAGCAAATTCAAACGCACCTTCGAGAAGGGATTCACAAAAAATTGGAGCACAGAACTCTTTACGGTGGTTCGAGTTCTACCTGGAAACCGACACACGTATATAATAAAAGATAGTAGTGGCGAGATTTTGAAAGGGAGATTTTACGAAGAGGAACTCTCTAAAACGAAACACCCCGACACGTACCTCATCGAGAAAGTATTGCGTAGGAAAGGTGACAAACTGTTTGTCAAATGGTTGGGACTTCCGGAAAAGAGTTGGATCGACGCGGACGAAGTGATCTTGTAAGTACGTGGAACGTGGTGAAGCGTCTACCGGATCCAGAAAGTCAAACGAAGAAAAAGAACGGCAAGTTGCTTCCCGACAGCATCCGCTGTCTGATCGTAGGTCCATCGGGGTGTGGGAAAACGACACTGCTCGTGGACAATTTTCTCCTCGCACCGAATTGGTTAGATTGGAAGAACAGGCACCTGTACGTGTTCTCGAAAAGTTTGGAGCAATCCAAATACCAGCAACTGATGAAACTGTACGATGGTCTGGACATTGCAACGTTCGCCTCGGAAATAAAACCACTCGACGATTGTCGTGAAAATTCAGTCGTTGTGTTCGACGACGCCATCCTGGAAAATCAAAATGAAATTCGCAACTTTTTCACGCAAGGTCGTCACAAAGGAATGGATTGCTTCTACCTAGCTCAAACGTTTTCCAAAATTCCAAAACAGTTAGTGCGCGACAAAGCTAATTTCATATGTTTGTTTCGTCAAGATCACACCAACCTCAAGCACGCGTACGATGACTACGTAGGGGGAGACATGAACTACAATCAATTTTCGGAACGCTGCTGCTCTACTTGCTGGAACGGTGACGATTTCGGATTCGCGACGATCGACATGACGAGGAAACCCAACGACGGAAAATACAGAAACAAAATCAACGACTTTCTAAACGTTGCAACGTTGTGAGAAACGACGTGTATAAATAACGTCATGACGAAACGAAAAATCGAAGACGAAAATCTCAAGCTTCGCGATTACCTCGCGAAACGCTTCAAAGGTTGGAAATCCGAGAATCGCGGATTCTACGAAGAGAAGAAACGTCAGGATCAACCCGTGATCGATGCCATCAGCAGTCTAGGTAAAGAAATTAAAAGTGTCACGGAACAAAATAAAAATTTGATCAATGAACTCGTACCGCTCGCAGCTAAAAGTTACGCCGTACCCACACCCATTTCGAGCATTCCTTCGACGCCGTTCGAACTGAAGGATGCACCTGTACGACGTCGAGCCATAGGCAGCACGTCGTCGTCTTCGGATAAGATCGAGTTGGGACCTTTGGCACGAGACTACCTGAGCACGGGGAAATTCGACAAGGATGAAGTGTTCGGATTGTATCCCAGCATGGAAACCAGCGAAGGCGGCGGTGTGGTGTGGAAGATTGGGAAATCGAAGGTGACCTTCGAAGGCAACGACATTAAAGTCAATTTAGGCGACAAGGATAGTTGGAACAGGTATCCGGGTACGGTTGGACTGTGGGAACTCGTCGCCAAAAAGCAGCCGAAAGATTACACCGACGAAGATTACCAGAGTTACAAGGAAATTCTGATCATGACGGATGCCTTGTACCAGAACAACGACGCCTCGCAGAATAGGGTGAAATCGAGCAGCGGCGAGAAGTACAGGAATCTCATCAAACCGATTTGGAACCAGGTCAAAACAGGCAGCGGCGTCAAACGCTACAACACGTTACCCAAAGAATTCGTTTGGGTGGACGACGTTAGGAAACTCGTGGACCGATTGTTGGTGATAGCCGGCGAAGAGAATGCAGGCAACCGTAATTTCTACAACGAGAAGGTTGGCATCGTGGACATGATCAGCACGAAACTTTCCAACTTCATCGTGAACGACGACAAGGGCATAGGTTACCTGATCAAAATCATCAACACGCTGCCTCCGAAATTCTGGAACGTTGCCGAAGGAAAGGGACTCGTGAACGACATCATCAACAAGTTACCTTTCGAGATGCATTTACCTGGCTACCAGTACTGCGGACCGGGTACCAAACTCGAGAAAAGATTGGAGAGAGGAGACAAGGGTGTGAATCCGTTGGACGCCGCATGCAAAGATCACGACATCGCCTACAACACCACGCAGACGGATCTGGATGCACGTCACGAAGCAGACAGAAAGTTAGAGCACGCAGCTTTCGAAAGATTCGTGAGTAGAGACGCATCGTTGGGTGAACGGGTCGCCGCACTAGGCACCACCATCGCCATGAACACGAAACAAAAATTGGGGTGGGGTATATAAATAACATACAGTAAAAAAACAACATGGATTGCATAACTAATTTGCCACCCGAGCTACTATCTAAAATATTCAAAAAGGTAGTTAACGGAGATGTTAATAAACTTGTAAACATAGCAAGAACAATGCCGGAATTTCGCATCCCTTGTGAAATGGTTCTCAAGGACCTTCTTCGGGAGATCAGCGGCCTGAGGTGCGGTGATCTCAACATTCTGCTTTTGGCTGCAGGGCAAAAATTGGACGATAGGTCGGACGAACTGTACGAGGCGATGCAGGGAAGAAGACAGTATACTGATGATTGGTACAAGTCTATGCAGGAGAGGAAAGATATCACTACGCACATCCTCGCGTTTTCCGAAGCACGAACTTTCTTCCTCTGTTAAAAAATAATAATATATATACGTGTCAAAAAAAAACTTGATATATAAATAACACACATCGTGAAAAAAAAATAATCTTCGGTATATATAAATAACACACATCGTGAAAAACAATTAAATTTCTCTCTAACACTTTGAAATTTTTCTTTGATATGACGACCGAAAAAATAAGTGATCTCCAAGCATTAAAACAAATGCTAAATTTGTCAGTCGAGTATGTAAAAATTCAGGAATTGGAAGTCGACAAACCTTACACGATAACTTCCGGTTCAATTGTTTCTACCCAGTATGGTCCCAAGGTACGCCTGTTGCTCAACGCACAATACAGTCTATTTTTACCAGATCGATACGCTAACATGTTATCCGACGAGAAGCTATCTATTTTAATCGAGAACAAAACTCGAATCGTATACAAGGGGACAAAGGAACTTCTTGGCAAGAAAACAAAGCACGTAATAGAATTTGTGTAACGACAGCGAGGCCTTGAAAATATATAAATAACATACCGTAAAAAACTACACAAAAAAAATCTCAGAATATATATATAAATAACATACCGTGAAAATAACACATAGAGCATCAACATGAAGCCCAAGGGTGTCGTGTACCAGATACCATACTCCAATCTAAAAAATCTAGGTGCTCTCGATGGGTTACTCACCAAGAAACAACGCGAGAAGAAACGTTCTTGCTTGTCGAAAAGACACGGAATGAAATTGCTGCTCAGCACACCTCAATTGAAAAGATTGCAGCGTTCGCGGAAACAGCAAAAGGTCGGAGGTTTCATATTCAGCATCCCGGCCATCCTGGCAGCATTGGGGGCCGTTGGAAGTTTAGCCGGCGGAAGTGCCGCCATCGCAAAAACCGTCATCGACTCGAAGAAGAACAAGGCGGAATTGGAAGAACAGAAACGTCACAATCTGGCCATGGAGAAGAAGGGGAAGGGCGTGATGAAAAAGTTTAAAAAAAAGAAACAGAAGCACTCACCAACCGAGACATTGAATCTCTGATCGAACCGTTACAAATCAAACACTTCAGAGGAGTTTTCATGTCCGACTCGTTACCTTCAACCGTGAAAAAAAAAGAATGCGGAGTAGTCAACTTGGACGGTCAAGAAAATCCAGGCACGCATTGGATATGTTACCACAAAAACGACAATGATAAAGCATTCGTTTTCGATTCTTTCGGAGGTGTTCCACCTGCAAATTTAATTCATTATCTGAAAACGAACAAAACCTCCATATACTACAACGACGAACGCATTCAAAATTTCGGAGACGTGAACTGCGGTCATCTCTGCCTCTCCGTGCTCGCGTTTCTCTCTAAAATAAATAACCCTACGATCGAGGATTTCCAGAAAGCATTGTGGAACCTCAAACAGCATCACTAGGATGGGCGTGTTCCATCTCACGAGCGAATCTTCAATCTTGAAACTCACGCTGCACGACGACATCGTCTATCCTAAATCCGTGGCTCTGCGTGCATTCTACAGCATGTACCTCATACCTAACGTCACCCAGCACAACAACAAAATTAGCGTCGGAAGCGAACACATCGTCGTCACGCCAGGACAATACAATCTTTCCACTTTGCAAGCTCAATTACCCAAAGGCACATACCTTTCTCAAAATTCGGTCACGCACAGAGTGGAAATCCTATCCGCGACGGACACCGTGGACCTGGGCACCATGGGAGAACTTTTAGGTTTCGAGAACGACACCAAACTCGAAGCTGGCATCAAGCACGTAGCAACCAACATTCCTAAATTCTTGGCCATAGAGACTCTGAACGTACACTGTAACGTGGCGGAAGGCATGATCACGAAATCTTCGGACGGATTATTAGGAAGTCACAAGCAGACGGGAATCATAGCCACTTTCAAACCAAGTTCCGAGTTCATGGAACCGATCATCTACACGCCCTCTTCGCCGATCTATTTTCCAGTATGTCGCAACCGCATAGACGACATAGAGTTGGTGGTGACGAACGAGAAAGGAGACGTGGTGGATTTCGCAGGTGCCACTACGACGGCCATCGTGGAGATCAACGTATAATAAATAACAATACATGTAAAATGGAGCAAATCGAAAGTTACGAATTGCAATCTTTCCCTCCCAACCGTCGCACGTTCGCCAATCTGAACGAAGCGAACAGGGAGATCGAATACGACGTGGACGTAGGCGACGGGTTCATTCATCCTCACAGAGCGGACCTCTACCTTCAATTCGACGTGGTGAAGAAAGAAAGCGGAGACGCGTTTCCCGCAGCAGCAAACTTGATACTCGTGGACAACTTCGTGCCTCACCTGTTCTCGCAGGTGGAGGTGAGGAAACACAACACCGTCATCGACAGAATAGATTATCCAGGCATCACGTCGACGGCAGTGGGAACGTTGAAATTATCCAAAACGGACGCAGCGTACTACCAGGCCGGGGGATTCGAAGCCGGAACCAAAATATCGACGAAAAGTCACACGGTGCTCTTTCCCATGCGTCTGCTGCCTGGTTTCTTCTCGGACTACAAGGAGATCATGTGGAAGGGAGGACTGAGGATCACGTTTCGAAGAGCGGCCAACGACAACGACGCACTGATGCGATACGCTACTTTGGGTCCGGACGGCACCACGCCGATAGCCAATACTTTACCCGAAGCAGCAAAATGCATCATCCGGAGCATGGAATTGAGAATGCCGGTGGTGGAATACGAAACAAACTACGCCCTCAAGTACAAAGCGGAGATCTTAAAAAGTCCGCAGGTGTTGATTCACTTTCACGGTTACCAGTGCGTGCAGAAGATGGCGTCGGGAAGTCACATGGAATTCGACGTGACGACGCAGTTCAACAACATACAGTTCGACATGCCAGATTTCGTCGTAGTGCTTTTTCAGACCGGGCGCGATAACAACCAGGAGAAAGATTCCAGCAAGTTCGACGACTGCAAGATCAAGAACGTTTATCTGAAGAATGGACGCAACGAAGTGTTCCCGCGCGAGAATTACAACCTCGACGTGACCAAAAACGATTACCTCAAACTTTACGAAGCGTTCTCGGCTTACAAACGCGTGACCGAGGGAAGCGTGGACATGTACTACACGCCCAGCGAGTTCAAAGCACGGAGACCCATGACCGTCATCAACACATCTAAGAGAAAGAAGGTTGTGGTCAACGATCGAACCAACATCAAGGTCGTCTGCGAGTTCCACGACGCCTTGCCCGAGGATACCCTATGCAGTGTCATCCTGATTGCAGAGAAGTCCTTCGCCTACGACGTGAAGAACGAGAGGGTCACAGAGCAGTTTTAAAATTCATAAAAAATTGCCACATACTAAAAATCAACATCCAACACATTTTAGGTTATATACAATTTGTGAAAACCTTATAATACTGAAATATTAAAACAAACAGAGTCCCCCTTGAAGGTTAGTTCGGTGCGTAAATAAAAAAATGATAGGTTAAGTTATATCACTTAGGATCGTAAGAAAATTAAAAAAATCGTAAAAAAAAAGATAGGTTAAGTTGTATCACGTAAGATCGTGATATACCTACCAAGTATAAATGGGGAAAAAAATGAGTGCGGTGAAAATTTGTACTAAAACATCGCTAAACGCTATAACATCGACAAAAAATTGTCAAAATATGTCAAAAAGTGATATTCGATTGATAAAAAAAGAGGATACCTACAAAATATGATCCTCAAATAATAACGTTCAAACAGTACCTAAATAAAAAAATGATAGGTTAAGTTATATCACTTAGGATCATAAAAAAATTAAATAATCGTAAAAAAAAGGATAGGTTAAGTTGTATCACGTAACATCATGATATACCTACCAAGTACGAGTGGGGAAAAAATGAGTATGGTGAAAATTTGTACTAAAACATCGCTAAACGCTAAAACATCGACAAAAAATTGTCAAAGTATGTCAAAAAGTGATATTCGATTGATAAAAAAAGAGGATACCTACTAAGTACTATTTTGAAGCGCCCCAATAGCACTACTATATTCTCACGCAATTGTTTTGGGAGACATGAATGTCGACCTGTGTACCACCAAAGAGGAGGCTATGCAATTCCGCGATACGTTCTCGGCCTTAAATCTTACAATCTGTCACCTAAACCCAACCCACCACACGGCCACTTCAGACTCCTGGCTTGACGTCATTCTGGTCTCGGACGAAAATCGCGTAACGAGCCATGGCCAAATTCCGGTACCTGGGATTTCCTATCATGATTTAATTCACGTATCATATAACATCCGCGTTCCAAAATTTAAGCCTAAACAAGTATCTTACAGGGACATAAAGAACGTTGACGAAACCCGCTTGAACGAAGGCGCTGCACTCGTTCCGTGGCACGTAATTAGCACGTTACCAACAGTGGACGAGCAAGTTCACCTGTTAAATACATTTATTCTTGAGCTGTTCAATAAACATGCTCCCGTCAGAAAGAAACGGGTCTCACGTCCCCCCGCCCCCTGGCTGACGGACGACGTACGTCGACTTATGGTCATGAGAGACAGAGCTTACACCAAATACAGAAATGACGTAAAAAAAGGTGACTCTAGCACATGCAGCTTCGAAAATTATAGAACCCTGAGGAACCGCTGCAATCAGGAGGTAAGAAAAGCCAA
Organism: Lepisma saccharinum; assembly: GCF_977018435.1. NCBI lineage: Eukaryota > Metazoa > Arthropoda > Insecta > Zygentoma > Lepismatidae > Lepisma > Lepisma saccharinum. Next base: position 137,271 of record NW_028143161.1, read on the forward strand.
GCGCCGATTCGCATACGAATTGCTCAACCACCAAAATAAACCGGACGTTCTATGGAAAAAGTTGAAAATTCTAGGTGTTGGGAAACAGAAAAAGGACGACTACATTCCTAAGTTTGCACCAGATGTACTGAATAATCATTTTTGTGACCTCCCGACTATTGAAAATAATGTTAAAATTGAAACTATTCGGAACATCGCAACGCACTCCACAAACGCTTCAAAATTTTGCTTTTCCTGGATTTCACCGGAAGACGTTAGAAAATCTTTACTTAAGATAAAATCGTCGGCCGTAGGAGTAGATGAAGTTTCCATTCTCATGATCAAAAAAATCCTCCACCATGTCCTTATTCCCATCACGGACATATTCAATTTCTCCTTGCTTTCTGACACATTTCCGTCGCTTTGGAAACTCGCCCAGGTACGCTCTATACCTAAAACAAGCAACGAAATCAATTTAAACAATTTTAGACCAATCAGCATCCTCCCAGCTCTGTCTAAGGCTCTAGAACATCTTATTAGTGGTCAAACCCGTGACTTCCTAGCACGAAATAACCTAATAAACCACTTTCAATCTGGGTTCCGTAGCAACCACAGCACATGCACGGCTCTCGTCAACGTAACCGACGACATTAGGTTAGCCATGGACAATCGACAACTTACAATCCTTGTTCTTCTCGATTTTACCAAAGCTTTCCAAACCATTGATCACGAAATTTTACTCACAAAACTATCATCCCTATTCAGCTTCTCGAACTCTACGGTTAACTGGTTCCGTTCCTACTTGTCTGGACGTCAACAATGTGTCGTCGACCCACATCGAAGATCATCCTGGAAAAGCATCACCTGTGGCGTCCCTCAAGGCACCGTACTGGGCCCCCTCCTGTTTACACTGTATATTAACGACCTCCCGTCGGTGCTTAATCACTGTAGGTATCACATCTATGCCGATGACTTTCAATTATACTTTTCTTTCCCTCCTCAAGAAATATTGAATGCAACCGAACGTATAAACAACGACCTGAAAAAAATCAACAAGTGGTCTGTAGACCACGGCTTGCACGTCAACCCGACCAAAACCCAGTGTATGCTCGTAGGCTCCCCAAAGATTCTGAACAGAATTGACGAATGAAATCTCCCTAATCTTACGGTCAACGATAAACACTTGCCTCTCTCTACCACGGTTAAAAATCTGGGAATTACACTAAACAATAATCTTACCTGGAGAGAACACGTAAACTCCGTGTGTAAAAGAGCTTTCGGTGCACTACACTCTCTTTACCGGCTTAAAAACTTCCTCCCCGAACGTATAAAAACCAAACTTGTTCAATCTCTTGTTTTCCCTATTATTGATTACTGTGACACTGTTTACTCGGACGTAAATTGTGAGCAAGCTAAACGCCTTCAGCGAATCCAGAACGCCTGTGTCCGCTTCGTTTTCGACATAAAATATTCAGAACATTTGACACCGTATTATGCGAAGGTCGAGTGGCTGAAATTAAGTGATAAACGGATTTACCACAACCTTGTCCTACTGTACAAAGCCCTAGAAATAAAAGATCCAAAATACCTTTCCGGGCGGTTTCAATATCTTTCGGACTTTCACTCCCGCAACACCAGATCACGTGAAAAATCTCTGTTATCCATCCCTATCCACAGATCTAACTTCTACGCCAATTCGTTTACCGTTACCTCTGCAGAACACTGGAACAGACTGCCCCCCGAAATCCAAGCCTCCTCCTCAATTGTAACATTCAAAACACAATTAAAATTATACATGCTAAACAATTGGACCTAGATTAAATTACCAGAAAGAAATACGTTATACATTTAGCCCACGAAATATGCTTTCTATGTAGGTACTTGTGTGTGAATGTGTGTGTGTGTGTGCATGTAGAAACTGTATTGCTTTTATTTTTAATTTCTTCTAAGCTACTTTTTTTCATTGTGTTAGTAAAAATAATGAGCAATGTACGTAATTAATGGTTAATCCAGGGCTTGACTGCTCGTATTCAAACTGTATTGCTTTCATTTTTAGTTTCATTTTACTTTCACTACTTTACTTTTCTTTTATTATTTTATTTTTCATTTATCTTTTTTAATTTTTTAATTGTATACAATTTACTGCAAAGAAAAAAATGATCCCTGTAATTAATGGTTAAGTGGAAGAGAAGGCATTAATGCCTTAACTTCGCCATGTAAAAATAGTCGTAAATAAATAAATAAATAAATAAATAATAAATACGATTACGATTTAAAAAGGGAAGAAATAAATTAGAAGAAGGAAAAGAAGAAGAAGCCTTTCCCAAAAAAAAAAATAATCGACATTGTTCCCGTACATAGAAAATATATGGACATAATACAAACATAAAATGCAATACAAGACAAACACCTAGGAACATGTCACGAACCCTGACTCGAACCATAGACCTCCAAGTCTACCACTGGCTACCCTCAGAGTCCGTGGGACATATGTTTGCCGGGACTCACCAGGGATCTCACAGCCACTGCGCTCACCTGACACAGAACTATGTTCTTGGGCTGTACACTCTTTTCTCATCTGTACTCCCGGCAGAAGAGTACGAGATACAAAGAGAAAAGGGCAATTTATGGGGGTTCCACCACTTAACTACGAAGAGTTAAGACTTAAAACTATGACCTCTAGAAAAAGATCTTGCATGCAATTACCATCTGAACCAAGACAATAAGAGAAACACGTAGATGAACTTAATAAACATATATTCTTTGGTAAATGTTACAATAGTTAAATTTATACAGAATTTAAGGTATTCACTCTCCATGAGTGATCGTTTGAATGGTACATATCGATCTGCCTGATCGATTCTCCTTTCCTTTGGAGGTTATGATAAACATTCAAGTTACATGGGCCTGTTAGGCCTGCTGGTATACAAAAATATACAGAATTACATACTTTACCTTACGGCTTTTAATATCTTCGTGAATATAGCTTCATCACTACTTCTGAGTCGAACTTCTAAACTCAGGGTTGAATCTGGGTTCGAACTAAAGACTGAACTCTACTGAAGACTTTAACTCGCAGACTGAACTAACTGAACTGGAACTGAAGACTTGAAGACTTAATTAAAAGGCTTGAACTGAAACTCTAGACTGACTTTGGGGAGGAAAAGTGAGCTTTTATATTACTCAAAAAGGCTTGTCACTATAGGGGTTATCTAACTTACGTCAGATTCTTCGAACTCTGATTGACGTCAAAATCTGGGAATTTACAAGTTTCTAAAGAATTGGAAAGTTCTATCTACCATATAAGGAAGGTTGACGTTTTGGTTGTTTTTGGCTGAGGAAGGCGTATAAGGAAAACTTGGGAATTAATTACGTGCTCGAGGCATGTGGACTCATCAACTTTCCAAACAAACAGGATGCTGGTGGTTAGCTCATTATTTTTCTACGGCTTGGCTTCTGATAACCCTTGACAGCGCTTGCATCATTTGGCAAACAAACAAGGCAGTTTATCAACCAATGCGGGCAGATCTGTGACCACTGCGGGCACACGTAGGTAACCTATATCCTGTTGTGGCTTTCGTTCTTTGATAACGAAGTCGTTTTCCTCGTCCAAGCAGCTCTTCTAAGCTTCTTTAAAACTTAGCATTGCAAAGCAATGAATAAAATAAAAGGAACGTTTTGGTAGATAGAATATGGTAGTAGAATAGCATGACTGAGTTCGATTCTCGTGGGATGCCTAATTTCTGGGTGTGACAATACCCTCCACCTTAGATGGAAACATCTCCTGATGTTCTGCTTCATCTTCGGTGTTTAAACGTTTTAAGTTAAGGTGTGTTGAAGCTAAATTCACTTGATTTCACAAATCATTTTAGCCGTACAAAATCAAAATATATAATTGTACAATATTCACAAATATTTCGTTTAACAACTTGAACTGACTGCTGCACAAAATCAGTTTTACAACTAACACTAATACTAATACCAACACTATATAAACAAGTAAATGATAGATAAGTGAATAAAGTAAACTCTATAATGTTTATGTTAAAGACTATACACTGGGTTTTATGATCATACTTATGAGTAAAATCTAACCAAAAAGGTAAGTGATGCTAATTCCATAGCATCATACATATTCTTCTTTGTATGACAAGGGTCAAAGGGATCCAATGAGATTCTTACACTATTACCTGTAAGAAGAGCTCTAAGCAAACTGGGCTTAGGTTCTGTTTCAGATACATGTGAATATGCAATTAATGTAGGGAAGGGTTTCTCTTCCGTACATAACAAAGTAAAACTACTAAACATATTTGAATCTTGTGGTACAAGAATTTCATGGTACTCTTCTACAACTCTAAAAATACATTTTAGAACATGTTGATATAACAAATTCTTTTCTTTGGTCTTTCGACATTTACTTAAAGCAAAACATATAAATGCTGCTACACTCGCTTTAAAAGGTTGACACATTGGTTCAATTTCTCCGTATCGATAGAAAATATTTGCTCTATCGTAGGCATATTGAATAAATTTGTCGGTTGACATAATTGGATTTTGCATTATGTATGCTGTGAACAATTTATGTTCTCGCCGATTTTTGGCTTTTCTTACTTGTTTATTTAGATGCCATGTAACATATGGATCATCTTCAGCTATCATGAGCTGCATGAGGGTTTCAGGGCTTATTCCTGGAACACTCATAATTGACTACTGTAATCAGTAAAACTGATGATTTTTGTTTTTCTTCAGAGAGAAACAACGATCATCACTCTACCTTGCCAAGTTCAAATGTAAAGAAAGAAATTAAAGACTTAAAGAATATTTAACCATAAAACACGTAATTAACCTTCACCTTGTGTGATCCGTTATTAACCCTTCACCTTATGTGATCCGTTATTAACCCTTCACTGGAGGTGATACTATAGGATATATAGGATATGTATATAAGATATAGTTTCAACGATTATATAGTTGATTGCATTACCTAGATACTTTACAATACTTAATAATATATATTTAGTTGATTACATAGCATTATTATATTGAATACACTGATTATATTGATATATTTAGTTAAGGTCTAATGATTACTTCTATATATGTGTATACTTGTACGTATATACTTGCAATATTTATATATGAGCATATAGAATGACAATGTATTATGCACAGTCTCTTCCTTTCGGAAACACAATTTAACTTTCACTGTTTTTCACTATATGAGTTCAGTTATGTTTTTGTGCTAAACACTGTTTATAGCTTCTGTGAAATTGTTCGTGCACTGTTAACTGTAACACGACTGAGTTATGAGTCTTTGATATATCTGATTTTTCTAGTTTCAATGGAGTTCGCAAAACTCAACAAGTCCTTAACACATTGACAGGTTTCCATCCTGTACAAAGGAATATATACACAATCTATTAGTACACATATACTTCATAACATAGGATAAGAGTGATAGGCTCTTAAATTTGATCCATAGTAATATATCCTGGTTCATTTGCAGGATTCATTATGTGTATAGGTTCTTCATAGTTTCTTTCAGATTCAAAATGAATATCTGGTGGAGAAGGTAATGGTCGTGAAATATTCATAGGTTTTACTCTTAGCCTTCTCTCACTATGAGACTTTTGTCTCTTACATTCACATGTGTTTATATACACTTTCCATATTAAGTAAAATACAATTAGATAAGTCTGGAAGGTTAATATGGATAACCATAAGAGAATAGATATCTCGTATCTAGCATTTCTTAAGTTTATAACACATTCTTCCTTATGACAGAAGTATCATTTTTCATATCTATCCATGTTAATGGAACTAAATGACTTATACTTGCTGTAGTATCTACAGGTAAAATACAAGGAAAAGTACTTCTAATATGAAGTCTTTCATCATATTTAATATGACATGAGCAACCTAAATGGATTAAGGTAACTCCGTATTGAAATTCTACCTGAAAGTTGAATTCAATATCTTTACATACAATATGTAAAGTACAATTGTAATCTCTGTTTCCTACAAAGGCTTGAGTTGAAACATTAAACTTATAAAACTCTAAATCATTATTGTTTCTAGTACAAGTTATATTGCAAAACTTATAAATCTCTAGTACATTTTGTGTTATTGTAGCGATTACACACTTCTCAAAGTTACTTAAGAACCCATGTTTTGTATGCACGAAACATAAACTATTTTTAACAATGTCACATTCAGTGGTTAATAAACTCTTAGAGTTATCATCATAGGCTATATTAATATCTTCATTATACACACTACAGATCTCAGTCTGTTTCCTAAAATAAATTTGTTTCACAGAAAAACTTCGTAACTGTCTTTCTTTTGAGATTATTGGAATCTTGATAGCGAACAATACTTTGCTTTTGGATATTACACATTCTACTAAAGGTGAATTATAAAATTGACCTAAATTAGTAACATCTATACTTATAGAATGGTTAGTCTTTATGACCTTTTGTTGGACATTCAACAAATCTTGCTGAAGCTTAGCAAATGAAATTAACTTTGGATGAACAACTCTTTGTTGACATGAATTAATCAATATCATTAGATTTTCATTTGTACAGATTGATAGTGTTTTAAAGTTCAACCATGACAAAGCTGGTGAATCATAAATCTTATTTCTTATAACATTATAACCTTTTCTATCTACAAAAAGCGTTTTGACATGCAATTTTTCAACTCGGAAATATTGCCAACCATATGTAAGAGGATCGGCATTAAAGGTATGATTACCTACATGTGAAATTACATTTTCCCAATCAATTACATGTGGTTGTTGAATCGAAATAGTCATTTCATATATGATAGGTAAGATGTTTCATAATATATAGGAGAGCTTAACTCTTCTATTTGTAACCCTGAATTTACATAAGTGGGTATTTGCAACGCTGACAATACTGAAAAACGCATTAGAAATACAAATGTAAATAGTCAGGATGAGTGTGTTCTATTTAATTGCGAATGTTGTGGTTCAATAGTAGGATTAGCACTAGTCTCAAATGATATACAACTAGGCTTTCCTTCAAAATTTGGATTATGAAATCTTATTCTTGTTTCATCGAGACTTGACCTTACATTTGCTCTTAACATTGCTCTGTCCTTAAAATCTCTAATCTCTTTACAAGTTGTAATCCATATCAAATAAAATGTGACTACAATGACTAACAATGCTATTACAACACATATGTAAACAGCAATTTCTTCGATAGTTGTAAGTTCACAAGCATGAGCTTCTACTTGACTCACTGGTATCGTACTCATAGGTATAGCAACATTTTGTACTAATCGATTAGTTCGATTTAATTTAAAAATACACCACGTCAGTAGAATTGAAATAATTCCATTCCAAAGGTAAAATATTAAATTATTTGTTGTATCTGAAGGTACAATATCATTTCCTATACTGTTAACTAAGGTTTCAACTTCATTTAAGAAGTCTTTTCTATCTGTAGCAGATTGATTTTCAGTCGTAGGTTTAATATAGATGTGTGGTAATTTCTGGGTCCAGTTACTATCTAAACAATCCTGAAATGATTTGAACTCTAGCATTTCTTGTTTAGTCTTCATGTCTGTAACTTTTAAGGTGGGTATATGAGACCAACTGGCTGGAATTACTCTAGATATTTGAAAATTAAATTCAGCGTTATCTGAGCAAGGGAAAGTTTGAGGGATGAATACTTCATCACTAATCTTTGCAGAACATGTGCATGGTAAATTTAAATCACTATCTCCGGGTTGGTTTCCATGAGTAGGAAATTTACGTGTATTTTCATTACATGTAACTTCGATTTCGTCTAACGCATTTGTTATTACATACTTATCTGGTGAAATTTCCGTAATAACTATTGGATTTCCCTGGGTACATTGGAATGTACAGACTTTTGCTAATTCTTCTATGGTAGCTCCCTCTCTAATCTTCTGTGGGCAACCGGTGCCTATTACAGCATCGTGTCCATAACGTGGTAAGTAACATAACTTATCGGTATGAGGGTTACATGTTGAAAGAAATGTCCCTGACAACATTCTAACACTCGTACTCGTAGTGGCAGCATAACTAGTAGACTGTAGTAATATACATGTAGAATTATGCCATCTAAAGGGTACAGTTTGAAATTGTTCTAATAACACTGTCTCCTATCCTAATTATAGGAATCTTGATATGAAAAACTACATTGGTGTCAGAGAAAATACATTGAGTAATTGTCAAACTGTAGTATTGACTTAATTTATTTAAGGAGATAGCTAATGTAAAAACTTTCTTTGATATTTTATCCATTATGTTTAGCAAATCATCTCTTAATGTGGGTGGTCTAATAGAAGTCATGGGTAGAGTATTATGAAAACATGCGTTCTGAATCTCTCTATACTCTTGTTCTATTACTTGATTTAATACGATTTTATGAAATAACATCATTCTCATCTGTTCTAACAATCCTTTATATTGTAAATCATATTCATTAATTCAGTGAAATGAAAGTTTTCTAAAGATCTAATTTGTTCAAATTTTTCTTCAACTGCATCTAGTGATTTATTTATTTGTTTAGCCATATCTTTGATACCATGTCTGATAGTTACGATATCCCTATCATAAGTTTTCAAACTTCTAGTAATCTTCAAAATAGCTTGTTTTAATTTACGATTTTCTAATTTGGAACTTTGAATTTCTTTATCTGTTGCTACTGAGCAACACCATCCAAGGAAATCTCCCAAAAATGGCAGAAGTCCTCGTTTGTTACGAGCTGGTTCATTTTCAAAGTATTCGTCGGTAGGAAATTCTAAAGATGACTTATTTATATGAGCAAGAAAAGCTTCTTGTAGCTCACCTATGGCTTCATCAATGAAACAAAATAATGAATCGGTTTCTTCATGTTGGGTACATAAATGACTTCTTTCTGAATTTGAGATTTTCCATAAACTGGGTTCTATAACTGGAGGTTTAACTAAAACATTTTCATATACTAGAGGTATGGTCGCTTCATACATCGTTATTCCACTAATTATATTCCAATATCCTCCTGATACTAAACGTATTGGTGGTAATGGATTTCCAATTACTTGGAAACTAATAGTTACCAGTATACCGAAGTAGACTTCCAAAAAGAATAGACGTGGCATCTTCAGGCTCTGTTTCATCTTGATCTGGCTGGTTGATGGGTATCTTTGGAAATTATACCAATTCGTTCACTAAGAATTCTGAAACTGGTTAGATAGACTAAAATAAAACTTATTAATTATTTGTACAAGATTAGTAATCTTACTAGTAAAAAGCATTAGCTTATAGTCTTAAGGTACTTAGTTAGTTTTAAGTAATTTCAATCCATTGCTGGCTTTCAAAATCCAACTAGAATTTCCAAGAGGGTATGGTGCTGTAGGCAGGCTGTAAAATCCTAGCCTGTCTATGGCCGGGTCAAACTGGCAGATGAATTTCCACTTGTCACCGTACATTCTAATACTAGATTGTATATAGTCATCCAACTGGATGGCGCTCTGTCTTAACCACATTTCTCGGTCTGTCTTATCTGGTCTCAATGCTAAACCAAAACGAATGAAATTCATGTAATGTCTCTCAAGTACACATTTCCCTTGAATTGATTCTGGTGTGACTATAGGCAAAATATTTGTGCCATATGGAATATGTTTATTCTCCCTGGCTATGAAAGCTTTCTTAAAAGGGCCTTTCATGAATTTATGAGTAAGACTAGCTATTTCTAACATATCTTTCACTTTTATGGTTTTTGCTACTGACAAACTTGTGTCTTCTGTTTCCTTGGCGATGGCAATATCTTTACAGCTACTTGCTCCTTCGTTAACCTTTTCCATACTTTCAATTTTCTCTGCCTTATCCAATTGGGCTTTTCTTAATTCAATTGAATTATGAGCTTTTTCTAAATAATCAGAAAATTCGGAGGAGAGAGTTTTGATAGACAAGGTCGAACACTTAGAAGTGACTTCGGCAACATCACTCTCGTCCTCTGAAGAAATTGAGATAGTTCCTTTGGAAGAAGGGTCATCACTGCTCAACGTGATAGTCCCTCTCCCTGATAATGTCTCAAAACATGAGGAATCTAAAATTGTTACCGTCTCCTTACTCGAAGATGGTTTTGGGCTAGAAGTGGCTAAAGGTAAGTCTATTTCAAATACACTATAGGTGATACCTGAGGGTAAAGTTTCATTATTTGTGGCATTTGAACAAGTATTAGCGCTTGAATCACTAATGGTTATAGTTTCCTGGTGTAATTGTTCTAACTCCTGCTGAGCATATCGTCTCAGATGATGATCGAGTTGGGCTTTATAAGTATTTTCAGGATCCATTCCGAAAATTCAATGATACAATTTACAATCCTTAGTTCACTTTAGATTTTGAAATTTCTCTCGGGGTTTATATGGGCTATCAACTTGATAGTATTTGTTTCTTTATAAAAAATAGATGCAAACAACCATGTACTTCCGTACTTCTGAAAATTCTCTAATACAAATTCCTTTGTAGTACGTGCAACTTTCTTAAGGAAGGCATTTACGTCAATTCCATGTAGTATAGCAAATTGAATATTAGCGTCTAAAAATTGTTTCCCACTCGAATAATGTCCCTTCTTTAATCGTAGAAGTTCCTCTAAATAGTAAATGGTCTATGTTAAAAAGATCGTCGACGTTTTCAAATATCCAAGTCCATATATCGGGATTTGTAAGATCCAAAGCCATCAAAATCTTGTGGTTCTCTGGGTTTGTGTCTGAGGAGGAAGAAAAAGATAATGTTACTCATCTCCCTGATACACAAGTCCTTGATCAGTTTTACTATATAGAAACAGATTCAGTTTCGGGGTCCTATCTCCATAGTCCCGTACAAACAGACATATATCAATAACACGATTTCCTGGTTGATGCAACACTAAGTTAGGATGTTGATCGCTTAAGATACCATTTACAAGATCTGTAAAGTATTGTACTATGCGGGTTTCATCTCCGTGAACTATATTACGTAGTTCATATATGTATAAGGTTTTAAATGGATTCTCACCTTCACTAACTATGATCTTTTTCATCGTGATTAACGGTTCTCCAGAGAAAGTGGAGTGTTGTCTTGTAGTATAACTTATTGGTTGATGATTGTGTGGGTAACAATAGTATGGCAGTTTAAGTCTGTCCATTTCTATAATTTGCACTCTACATTTATTTCTCCAGTATCTAAAAGGTATTATCCTTTTCAAAGCTACTATTATATCTCTGGGTATAGATTCACTCATTTTCGAAAATAACAAGTTCTTTCGTCGTCAAATTCTGGGCAGGTTGTATACTCTCTAACACTCTTATAACAAAATTCTTTGCAGAATCTACAAAAATATTATTTGGGTAATATCAGTGTTACAGGTGCTTTAAATAAGTAATCTTTTTCCTGTCTTAACACATAGTATTGAAATTTATAACAATTAATATTCACACAATACAATCTATTATATCCGAAATCTGGAAATTCGGCTAATATTCTTCTTTTACAATAAGGACAATGTACCTTATTTCTACCCTGTAAAACGGCTATAAGATGGAGGTTCATTGGTTTAACTTCCTTTTCTTAAATGGTTGAGATAGTATCTATAGTGGTTTGGTTCACCTCCTTGTACGATTTCTATAGGCACTAATGGTGGTGGACAATACGGTGTGCAATTCAAATCAAACAATCTTCTTGTTAAGGCGTAATAAACATCTGCAAAGTTTACGACAGTGACTTTAGCAAGTATGTCATTCATGACATATTCAAAACTCGAAATACTCTGATTTTCTAACACTTGCTCTACCGTAACTCTGTAGGTGTCGAAGAAATAAAGTAAAAACTCTTTATACTTAATCTTTCTTTCTCTAATTCTAGAGGAATATGAGGATACTTTTTCAAATAATGTACTGACATTGGTTCTTACTTCTTAGTACTTTTCTCAGTGGAAAGTAGTACTCTACCAAGTCTTATATGTCCTGCTGAATCGGTGGTAACCTTTCATTTCCAATTCAATCCGTATTTCTTTCTCCACTCTGATAGAACTGTTACTGTATTTCTCTTAACGTTTAACAATAATCTACTCCACTGTAAATATGGGATTTCTTCAATTCGCCCACTAATCTCGGGATTAACTTTATAGTTAGCAAATGGCACATAATATGAACAAAGACTCTGGGCTAAGAAAACAAGAGCACTTGGTCCTATATTCTTCTTAACTTCAATCAAAGAATAACCAATAAACGTTTCGATTTGAATTTCACCTATAGTTTCTTGCACTCGTCTTCTGACGGCGTCTGGTATTAATAACACTTCAAAAATATTCAATTCGGTTAATTCTCTTTCAGATTCAGACATCGATCACAAAACACTTGCAAATAAGAGGTATTTTGTATCAACTAGTATGATCTGACCTCTTATTTAGTGACACAACTCATAAGGTTTCTTAACTCACCTAACTTCTTATTGCTCTTCGTGAGAAGAAACAGGATGTAGATCCTAAATTGTCTCAGATGAAGATATCAGCTGGGTCAATCTTTAAGTAGAACCTGTTAAAGATAAATCCTGATATAGGCGAAGATATACGAGGGTCGTTCAAGTCAATCGGGGACTTTTTTTAAAAACAAATAGAAGAACAAATTTCAAAGTGTGGTAACTGGATTTATTTTTCCACATAACCTCCTGCTACAGTTATACACTTATCCCAGCATTTAACTAACGACTGGAATGCTTCGGCATAGAAAGATTTATCATTACGGCGGAACCATTGTAGGATAGCATTCTTCACTTCATCACCAGTGTTGAAATGTTTTCCTCTAAGGAATTCCTTCAGGGTTCCAAACAGGTGAAAATCACTTGGCGCTAAGTCAGGACTATAGGGGGTGTGGTAATATCTCTTAGCCGATTTCCTGGAATGTTTGGAATGTGCGTTGAGCGGTATGCTGTCGTGCATTGTCTTGCAAAAAGAGAATACCCTTTGTGATGAAACCCGGACGTTTCTTCCATAAACTCTTATGCACATCATGCAGAACACTGCAGTAATACTCACTGTTGATAGTATAGTATTGATACTTGCAATTTCACGACAGATTATGCGACGATTGTCCAGGATCAGCTGCTTCACGCGCTGAATGTTCCCAGGAATGACTGGCGTGGGCTGTGATCCACCACGACCGGGATCGTCAGTAATAAAGATACGGCCATCTTTGAAGCGCTTACACCATTCAAATGTCTTACTGCGACAGAGTGTCTCATCACCGTACTGAGCCTGACGTCTTCTGTAAATTTCAGCAGGTTTTCTGTCCTCGTTCACTAAAAAACTTAATCACAACACGCTGTTCCGTGTAGACGTCCACACTGTTGTCCGCCATCTTGAATAACGGTCTATGCAGAAGCGCGGGAAATAAGCGCCGCCTACCAGTAACAGCAAACAGTTGCCAGTTCCTACTGCATACAAAACCTCCAGCCTAGGCGTCTATTTAAACCTGAAAAAAATAAGTCCCCGATTGACTTGAACACCCCTATGTATAATTTGCAATAGATAGCAAATATATATTTTCGTCGAATAATACATTGAAAAAAATTAATGAATGATCAGATGATGAATAAAATGATTGTCTTTTAAATGAATGGCCAGTTCATTCAATTGACGAAAGTGTGAGAATGAAGATGAGGTATACAATGAAAGATGCACATACAATTCTTCCATTTATGTATCGTATCTAGACTTGTTTTCGGATTATCTTCCATTTAAACGCTAATTTGCATTTCGTTAAAGAAGGTGCAAATGTAGGCGTGCTTAAGGATGAGTTTCTTCTATTTTTGAGTTGTGATTTTGGTCTTTACTGTTGTCACACTAAAAGTGTAATTACCATTGGTTCGGCGAATGATATTTCTTCAAACGTCTAACGTTGACATTCATTCCCTTTTGTCCTATTAGTTTTCTTACATGGAATACGTTATTTCCCAAATATCTTATAATTTCCCATGGTCCATTCCATTTTCGTCTTAACTTTTCCGTTAAGCCTATTTTATGCGCAGGTTGGTATACTAACACCAAATCTCCTGCGACGAATTGTACGTCGTTAACATTCTCATCATACCTTTTCTTGTATATGACTGTCTCTGTTCGTGTCTTTTTCTAGCTATTTGGCGTATGTCTTTCAAATGTTGAGATAGATGCGTTGTGTGGACGGTAGGATCTTGTGTTTTGAGTGACTCAATCCCCATTGTCTCTAAAGGAAATACAGGTTTCCTTCCGTATACCAATTCAAAAGGTGAATAACCAATCTGATCTACCTTCGAACAATTGTAAGCGAAAACACACAATCGTAAATAATCACTCCAATCTTTTTGATGGTGTTCAACGTATTTACTTAGCATCTGAGCTAACGTTGCATTAAATCTCTCTACCTTACCATTCGTCTGAGGGTGGTAAGCGGTGGTACATACATGTTTCACTTTCATAAGTTCCAATAATTCCTCCGTTACTTTTGCCATGTATACTGATCCTCCATTGGAAAGTATCTCTCGAGGACATCCATGTCAGCATATTACATCTTCTAAAAGAAATTTTGCTACTGTCTTTGCGGTTGTCGTTCGTAAACATCGTGCTTCTATCCAGTTAGTAAGATAACATGTCGCAGTAATGACATACTGAAAACCTTTAGACTTGGGCAATGGTCCCAATATATCTGTTGATACACGAGCAAAAGGCTCTCCAATAGGTATCGGGTGTAATAAACCTTGTGGTTTACCAACATTTCGATTCCTTTGCTGGCAAGTTGGACATCCTTGCACATATGAAATGATTTCATTTTTCATATTTGGCCAATAATAACGCTCCGTGATTTTTCCACGAGTTTTACTTACTCCTAAATGTGCTCCGGTGAGAGGAGAATCGTGAGCTTCTCTCAAAATTTCTTCTTTCAACTTTTCCGGTACAAATAACACATATTGATCACCAAACTTTCTATACAGCATACCGTCTTTGATCTCAAAATAGCGTACATGTAGTTGATCTGGATCGGCTTCTTTGTCTTCGATTAGTTGTTTTACCACTGGATCTTCTAATTGTAACTTCCTTATATCTCTTATTTCGTCTTCTGTGTTGTCTTTCATACATCTGACTTGGGCGGTTGCAACAATGGCTCCTTCTTCTATGCATTCTCTCTCTTGAGCTGACAATGAATTAGATGGGATGCGACTTAGACAATCTGGTGCACAATGTAATTTTCCTGATTTATGCACAATATCATAACTATATTCTTGTAATCTAATTGCCCATCTTGCTAATCTTCCTACAAGATCTTTACAACGTTTCAACCAACATAGGGCATGGCTGTCGGTGACTACTGTGAATTTCTGATCTATTAAATATGTTCGAAAGTGTGTGATTCCGAACACTACTGCCAATTCTTCTTTTTCAGCAATAGAGTAATTTCTCTCTGGTCCATTCATGGTCCTACTAGCATAAGCTATCGGATTTACAATTCTCTTCTTTGATGAGGGATCCTTTGGATTCGGCCTACTTTGACAAAGTACTACACCTAGTCCGGATTCTGAGGCGTCAGTGTGCAATTCTATAGGAATACTTGGCTCAAAATGTCGTAACACGGGCGCATTCATCAAACATTCTTTGAGCTTCTCGAACGATCTTCTTTGATCTTCTCCAAATACAAACTCTTGATCTTTTCTGGTAAGCTTCGTAAGAGGTTGTGCGAGCTGACTGAAATCTTTGACGAATCGTCTGTAATATCCACAAATTCCTAAGAATCTGCGGATTTCAGTGACATTCTTCGGTTCTGGAATTTCTCTTATTGCCTGTACCTTCTTTGGATCCGTTTTAACTCCATCTCTTCCGATTATAAATCCTAACACTTCGGTTTCAAAGTAACCAAAATGACATTTGGTGGGCGATAATCTTAAATTAGCACTTCTAACTATCTTCAAAACTTCTGACAAACGATATACCATAGTTTCCCAGTCTTCTGCGAAGACTATCAAATCATCCAAATAAACGGCGAGGCTATTCCACTTCATGGACGCGAAAATTTGGTCCATGCATCTTTGGTAAGCTGCAGGAGCTCGATGTAAACCGAATGGCATTCTTTTCCAATGATACAATCCGTCTCCCGTGATAAACGCGGCCTTCGGGCGATCTTCCTTCTTGATCGTAATTGTCCAGTAACCTGAGCGACAATCTAACGATGTTATATACTTGATGTTTCCCATAAAGTGTATGATATCGTCTATACAAGGTAGAGGATAACAATCTTCTTCTGCAATCGCATTAAGCTTTCGAAAATCTATACAGAAGCGTATTTCGTTATTCTTCTTTGGTACAAGCACTACAGGTGAAGCATAAGGAGACTTACTAGGTTCTATGACTCCTATGTCAAGCATCTGTTGCTCTTCTTGCTTTATAAACTCACGCTGTTTCGGACTCGTCCTATAAGGCGGCTGACTTACAGGTGTTTCTGTCTTCAACGGCAAAGTGAATTCATAAACATGCGTCTCTCCTAATTGATCAGCAGTCCATGCTAAACAGTCTTTATAGTCCGTAATTAAATCTAGAACTTCTTTCCTCTGTGCTGGTGTCAATTCTGGATTGATATCCAATTCTTTTGCTAAGTCATGTTCGTCTTCCTTTCCTGGTGTAGTTCCACTGTGTAAAACATCTAAATTTACTGCACAGCAAGATTTCACTTTGGGTTTCGTTGGTGATGAAATGCACTCCAATTTTCCTATGACTGTCCCAGATGGAATATTAATACTGGTATAACCCATATTAATGATCGGTACAGCTTTCAACTCTGAAGGCATAACTAGCGTTCTAGGTACTAGACATCTAAACTGATTATATAGGCCATCGGAAGGTTCCAATAAATATTCACTGTTACTTTCTTCTGTAGTCGTAAACGGATGGATTATAGCAATTTGTGTATGTTGACGAGATGGAAGAAATGTATTGACCATCACTTTAAACACTATCTTTTCTTTCTTTCTCTTTCTTTTCTCTTTTCTGGCTTCCAAACTGGCTTCCAAATTTTGTTCAAAACCTGAACTTATCAAGGAAGTAATATTTACCTGGTCGTCTGGTAAAGAAGTTGGAGAACTCGAAGTTTCTGTAGCTGGTGGCTTCTCAATAGCTGATGATAGATCACAACGTGAAGACTCACTAAGTTCGCACTCACTGAGCCTTAGCGTAGCTTTGCCTAAAGCTTTATACTCTGAGTTATCTTGCGTCATTGTTTGGGTGCGCAACTGGGTGCGGTCGATAGTTTCAACCGGCTTCTCTGAGTGGCTAAATCCTAATCGCTGTTGTGACGTCATGGACTCACAATCTGAAATCGTCACATGTTTGTTGCCTGGTGGCGTGATGTCTTGGCGTCGCTTTGACATCACGTGGGCATCAAATGCTGGCGTTGGGACGCTTTCCTTATCAATCTCATTAGTCTGCGGCTTGTTAGCTTGTTTCAACTTCTTGATAAAATTAATGAGTTTGGTTAGATTTGTCTTAATTGGCGGTTCTTTGTTTCGGAATTCTAATGAGGAGTCGCACTTCTTATCTATACTTGGCGACTCGGTCGCTTTTATCGCTGATGCGACAGAAGTTTCTTGATTTGAACGTCTTTCTTGCCTGTCTTTAATTTGCGCATGAAAACTAACAACATTTACAAGACCAGAACATGAAGGAATATTGCCGTTATTGTCCATTTTTACCAACGGAATTCTTCTTTCCATTCGCTGGAATTCTCCTGGGCGTTTTAAGCAGATTTCCTTAGGACTGATCCATTTCACATACTTATTCCAAAAATCACTACCAAGTAAGATAGGGGAGAAATTCTCTTCTCCTCTCGGTTCCATAAGAACGAAATTTATCCACATTTTAACCCATTTACTCTGAAAAACACTCTATGTACTGGATATAAATCCGAATCAGTATCAAGCAAAGTACGAATACTCACAAATCCAATCTTCTTGCTTTTACTAACGAATTTCTTTGGTAACAATGCAGGATTAATAATACTAATTTCTGATCCCGTATCCAACAAAGCAATTTCCTTTTTTCCAAATAAATGCACATACAGGTGTGGTCTCGGATAACGATGAGACTCATATATGATAGATCTTAACAATTTCTCTAATGGTTTCAGGGGTTTTACATAATTCACCTGATTTACGAAGCGATCCTCTTCTCGCTTCGTCATTACTCGTTTGGGGTTCCTACACTGTTCGAAGAGGAAGGTGCGTCATTCCTACCTGTCGAAAGCGCGTTACCAAGCAATTCTGACACTAACATTTCGGCTAACATTTCATTAACCTGATGTTCTACCTGTTTTTGCACAAACTCTTGTACACCTTTCTGATTCTTAAAATTACCTTGAGTACCTCGTCTACTGGTATCGAAGTCAGACCTTTTTCTTTGTGGGCACTCCCTAGCATAGTGACCATAGTTTCAACATGAGAAACACTGAATGTTACTTTTATCATTGTTTCTAGGATTCTGATTTGAATTCATGGCGACAGGGTTAAACTGTCTGGAATTCCCTCTGTAATTATTACCTCTGTTGTTATTACCTCTATAATTATTACCTCTGTACTCATTTCTTGGTTGAGCGGCTACTTCCGCTGTAAAAGTACGTTTAGGAAAGTCATTTCTAGGTGGGTTCCTAAATGTCCTACCTGTTCCTCGTTGATATTGAATATCTTGCCTTTCTGACCTGGGCCTAAGATTGTACCTGGTTTGAAAGAATCTGTTCTGCGGCATTTGTTGATTCCGAGTTCGATTTTCGGGTTGATTCTGAATTTGATTGGACCCTTGATTAGACTTTGTAAAGGCTGTGTTTGGTCCTTTATTATCCATTTTCCTTTCATCCTTTTCTTTCTGTTCTGTTCCCCGTTTCTTTAACATCGCACTATTTGTTAAAGAAGCCTGCTTCTTGGCTCTCTCCATTAATCGCAAATTTGTAAGTAAATCACTTAAAGATTCAGGTCTCATGGGAACTAGTTTCTGAACTTGATCCTCACTGAGTCCTCTGTAAATGTAATTCATTTTACTCTCGGTATTCATGTGTGGGTCTGCCCTTTGACAAAGTTTCAGCATAGAGTAGTAATACTGCTCTATTGTTTCATCATCACCCTTCTTTCGTGCACTGAGTTCTATCAATGCGTCACCTTCTGGGTAGACAGGTGAAAAGGCTTCTTCCAACTTGGCTTTAAGCTCTGAGAAGAGATTTAATTCTTCTAAGGTGCTTTTATGCAATTCCCAAAAATCTGATGCGCTCTTTTTCAAATACGCGGGAAGATACTTAATTTTATCTCTTTCAGACCAACCTAGAATGGCGGCAACTCTTTCATACGTTTGAATACAGTAAACTGTCTTACATTTTCACCTTTACCTCCTGAGAACGTATCTGGTTGGACGGACGGCACTCGTCCGTGACATGGAACTGAATTCATCGCTGTCGCTGCTCCAGCGTTTTCTGAATCGGTCGGCATTGTGACTACTTGAGGCTTACTTTCAGATATATTCTCGTTACACTCACTAAGTATACAAGGAATCACTATTTGTCTACGTGATGCAACATTCTGATAACCCTTGACAGCGCTTGCATCATTTGGCAAACAAACAAGGCAGTTTATCAACCAATGCGGGCAGATCTGTGACCACTGCGGGCACACGTAGATAACCTATATCCTGTTGTGGCTTTCGTTCTTTGATAACGAAGTCGTTTTCCTTGTCCAAGCAGCTCTTCTAAGCTTCTTTAACACTTAGCATTGCAAAGCAATGAATAAAATAAAAGGAACGTTTTGGTAGATGGAATATGGTAGTAGAATAGCATGACTGAGTTCGATTCTCGTGGGATGCCTAATTTCTGGGTGTGACAAACACAAACGAAAAACATGAGCAGGTCAGATGGAAGACATCAGCTCCCGAAGAATCTGTTGTCTGGCATCTGCATCCTGTGTCCGGCGTAGGGCTTGCAGTCCTTGCACCAATGTCCTTATAGGCTGGATGAGTGTTGGGTCCACAAGGTGTTGAAGAGTTGACTTAAAATCTCAAGGTTATCGGCTATCTGCATTGACGGTCTCGATGAGGAGGCTTGTAATTGGCTGGGAGAAGAAGCGGCTAAAGTGTCGTTGGTAACCGACTTCCGTGGTTGAATGCTCGTCGGCTGTGAAATCGATGTTGGTTGAATTGAACTGTGCGGCAAAATCTCAGTTGGTTGAATGGGAGCCGTACGCGTCGGTGTTGTGCGCAGTTTCTTCTCCTTGATGGTGGGGGCCCTGTTGAACTGCTTGGAGCCTGGAGCACGGGAAGCCTGTAGAAGACGTAAACATGTGGGACATCCACGGTAATTCGCTGTGTGAGACCCGCCACAGTTAATACACATTGTCGGCATGCCAGGTGATCGATTGGGGCAATCTTCAATGCGGTGCCCTCTTGCACATATGAGACACTTCGGTGCAAAATAGAAAAATCTCTGCCCATGGCCAAAGTTTTGACAGTGATGGAATTGTATATGTTGTTATGGCCGTAGTTTTTCCACCTGGATGTTGAATCCAGAAATGGAGACGAGATCATATATGTCCGAGGACCTGCCCCCTCGTGCGTCAATTCCGCGCGTTGTAGTGTAACAACGACGAGTAGTAGTGAAACCTTCGTAGAATCCAGAGAAATCGTAAGTCGAACTTGAAGTTGATGGTCGCTCAGAGAGACGTCGAACGGTGTCTACGTAAAAGCCAAGTGCCTGTAAGGCATGATAGATTTGGTCCTCGGTAAACTCCAGGGGAACATGTTGAATGATTACCTTGCGGTAACACTTGGATGCTGAACTTACGGCCATAAAGGCAGGACGATCTTCTTTCCAAGATTTCAGACAAGACCAAACTTTGTTGAAGTCTGAGACAGTCGCACACTGTATCTTAAGTTGATTCCTCAACCTGACAAACATGGGCGATGAGTTAGTTTCCTTCCTCAACATTTCTGCCAGAGCAGAGTGTTGAGTATTACTGACGAAATAGGACCTAATATGTTTTTCGGTGCAGATCGCAATTGGATCAGCTCGTTGGAAACCATATGGGGTTACATGGCGACAACGCTACCACTGCGCCATCGGGGAGGTCAAGATCTCGTCTCGTAGAACTTCGATCGAACATAATATCCGCAAGAAACACAATCTAAAAATCCCCAAACATAAAATCGCCACCTATAACAAGTCCTTCATTCTTACAGGGATAAGGTAATGGAACAAACTGCTTGCACCATTGACTAACATTATTTGCCATCAAAGTTTTAAGAAACGACTAAAGAACTTACTATTGTCCCAACAACTACATTAACCTTCATATGTAAACAATTGCACCTGCACTTACACATCACACAATGCATACCTAACACCTCCCCCCCAACACACACAATGAACAACTGAAGACTTATTACTTATCTTTTATACTTATCAATTCAATGTATCAGTTTATTATTGTAAAATCTTTATATTATATTTATTGTATTATCATGATCAATGTGTTTTCTCTTTGTTTTTATTCATTTATTGTATCTTTGACAAGGGTTGGTTGCAAGAACGGCCCACGAGGCCGAAACACGCCTGCTTAAATAAAGACCATTCTATTCTATTCATTACTAAAGTGTAAATCACCAACCCTGAGACCTTCTGTAAACAAACCGTCTCACCGATTCGATGTATCACTCCGCGTCAGCTGATTCATGACCGCCGGCTACCGCAATCATCTGCTGTTACACTCATAGTTCGCCGCACCTATTTATTTTATATAAGAACCAAAATGGATGCCTAACAGAAATGTTGTTGAATTAAAATCTTATTTTCTACACTTTTATAATAACCTTCTGTATTTTTCTATCTTTCATAACCCTAAAAACTGCAGACACTGACACACCACTGCACTGGGATACCAACTTAATCACTTTTACTGGTTTCTCAGGATACCACTGACAGAACGTTACATAAATATTGAGTAGAATCTGTTTCTCCCCCGTTTTCAAGTTCAAATCACCAACCCTGACACCTTCTTAAAGGTTGTCCTTGCTGGTGCTTTGAACACAAGCTCTGAGAACACGGAGACCTTCCCGCACGCATATAACTCGCCATGTTGAAAGTGGCACTACTTCCTTGCTGTTCACATAATTATTTTTAAAAAATAACCAATGTTATAAAATATCATGATTTACACAAATCTCTAATCTCATTGAAAGTTACAATGCAAATTCCTACAAAATGTTCACACTTATCTTGCCTTGCCATGTCACCAAGTTATTTTACAAAGTGCACTATATTTGGCGGAACAAAAATCGTTATTAGGATGCTTGTCAAAGTTTCCAACCGCAAAAATTTACGAACTTTCTTTGTCTTGTTTTGAACATCATCATCATCAATATATTTATTGAACTTACAGCATTGCATATGGCTGTTTATGTCCATTATATAAATATATATATATATATATATATATATACAAACAAATTTCAAATACACTCCTATCTATATCAAACCTTAGAAATAAATATACATTACCATGTCATATGATTTTGTCAAAAAAAAAAAAAATGCAAGTAAAATATATTCAATTCGCATGAAAGAAAGAAACCAAATTTATGGGAAATGATTACTGGTACAAAGAGTTAACCATAAAGGGGAAGCAATAACTACAACAGAAAGAGCATTGGGTTTAAAGTAAGACATCATTTGCGGCAGCGTATCTCATGCTACAAATTGGCCGTTGTTTTATCTTACGTAATGGATCTTGTAAAAACGCTTGGATTTTCGTGTGGATTATTTTACTTGTATGAGTTTGCAATGCTTTCTGCTTGCACGTGGTTTTGTTTACAGAAGGTCTCAGGGTTGGTGATTTGAACTTTAGAGTGCTACAGGGAGAAGATTTCGTTCGAGCGCCAAATAGTTCGTACGGTCAACGATAGATAGCGTACGGAATTGAGTGCATCTTCGATCGAGCGAATAACTCTCGAACAGGCAATACAAGCCGTATGATCTCGAAGCCTAATAGTACACGTATAACCGTAATTTGTCAGTGATAGTGTACCCTCAAATATGGATCCTGAAGTAAGAATCTCCGTGAAATTTGAAACTTAAGTGAACATATCCACCATCTACATGTTAAAATGTAGTTCCGTCTATCTTACCACAATACAATGGTAAGATATATTAAAATGAAATAGATGATTGTGGGCTGAAACTACCAAGACTGATTTTTTACACATATGTGTCTACCATTATTGTCACATTAAAATGATATTCTATTGTATACGCTCGAGGGTTGGAGACACCTACGAATACCGGCGAGCAAAAGTGGTCCCATGCAGGACTCTATCCTACACTTTAGCCTTTTCTTTACACTATATTGTGTTTTTCAGACTTCTTTGGCTCGCCATTTTCTGCGTATTTCTTGCGGCAGCTGCGTCTGTAGGGAATTCCCTATGGAAGAAATTCTACTACAATTCTGTGGTCATCGAGGAGTTTGTGAGCGATGAACGATTTAATGTATCCACGCCCACCATTGCGCTGTGCAGTGATACCTTCCAGAATGTGTAAGTACATGACATGTAACGTGAATATGTACCATAGAATTATCACCTAGCCAATTATTGAAATATCGCACACAACTCAAAAGTCTTATATGTCTTTGCATGCAAAATCAGGAAAAGGTGATGTTTATCTTGCATCTCTAAGGAGAAATTGGAAAGTTGAATTTGGGTTGAGACTTTGTGGGTATCCCATAGGTATTGATATGCCGAAGTACTATAGCTCTTCTCTGGGCTTATGGCGGACGGCCTGCATGTTGGCAAGGGAAGTGGTGAGCAGGGAAGCGACCAATTCAGTGAGACGATAAACTACAGGTCGTAGAACGGGGTGCACGCAGCACATCCACCCGCGACGTCGTAACTCTTGGCGCCACCGCTGTTGTCTGGTTGGTCTGTGGCGCATTCCCCGCTACCACTTTCCCTGCCAGCACGTGTGTCACCCGCCGTAAGGCCAGACAAGAACTATAGCGCCCACAAGAAGGAGCGTTTCAAAATTTCGAAGATGCTCTTTTTTTAGCGATCATGTATGCTATTTATGCATTACATATTTTATTATTATTTATTTCCTTTCGATAGTGAATATTGTTACATCCAACCCATAATATTATGTCTCTACGCTTTGATTGATTGATTTAGTGTATTTTACTTCGCGTTTTGTGCCTCTTGGCTAATTTGCGAAGATGGGGATGAGTGATGAAATGATGAAATTGATGAATGGACATGCACAAACAACCAAGCCCGAGCGAGATTCGAACCCGATACCCTTGGTGTCGCAGCGCGATGTGCTAACCACTCGGCCACAGGGTCCGGCGATATGTTTCTACGCTTGTGGTTGATGGTGTTTATATGGCAGGTCTAGGATATGTTCTAGGAATTATTAAACGATGTATGGCCATATGGATGGATATGTTCCAAGGGTGTATCAAAAAGAATCATCCTATTTCAGACGGCTATATTTAGGAAAGGAAGAAACATATAACCTTGCAGTATGTTGTAAAATACATGCTGGAGTATGAAGTTTTACTACAATACATTTTACTTTGTTGCATAGGTAGGTGGCTTCCTGGTGCAGCACAGCCTTTAGTCTGGATGAACTCAACATCTTCGTCGGAAACGCGGAGACCATCCGTGGGTTTCCCTTTACATAAAACAAAACAATCCCTGTAAACTGTTGGTACAAACGTCGAATACTCTTGGGTATTAGCTGGTGCAGTGCCCTATTAACGACGAAACTCACGCTGCACAGTTGTAACGGATTCACGTGTGTTGAAGCGAAGCACGCAGAATGCTTTCTGTTGCCTGGTTGCCATCTTGACGCGGACTAATGAGTGAGCAGTACCTGGAAAGCACCTACCTGCAACAAAGTAAAACCTATTGTAACTAAAACTTTATATTCCAACATGTATTTTATAACATACTGCAAGGTTCTATGTTCGTTGGTTTCCTAAATATAGACTTTTGAAATCGTATGATTCTTATGGATACACGGTGCACTTACTTTTTTATTATACAGGGTAATTCAAAATGAAAGGTGCAAGTTTACACAGTTATTATGACGTTACTATATATGATAGAAAATCAGACAAGGCATCAACATAAAGAAGAACTCTTTTATTCCCACTTAGCGGGCTTATTCTGCTTAGCCGATGCTCCACCAGGATCCCCAGTGTCTCAAAATGGCTAATGACGAGTAGAAGCCGTATTGTTTGCTGGAGCTATCGATAACTGATTCAGTCACAATGGTGCAAAGACATTTCCGTGCATATGTTTCAACATTCGGAAAGATTTGCCAACTGCGAATTGTTAGTGCCTTCGAAACCGTTGACAACGACTTGCTGTCTCGTGCACAGCAAGCACTTTCTTATCATTTGGACCTTGTCCACGTTACACGTGGATCTCATGTTGGATCTTCATAATGTGAGCCATGTGAGTAAAACTTCCAGAGTTCTTCTTTATATTGATGAATTGTGTGATTTTATATCACAGATAGTAACGTCATAATACAGTTTCACCATTCATTTCGAATTACCCTGGATTATGTAGATACATGTATATGTTGATGTGTGTGCGTGTGTGTGACTGTATGTTTGTATGTTGTTATATGTTCATTATTTAAGAACAAAAGTGTAAGCTTTCCTGTGTAACGAGTGCCGACGCACCCAGAAATTTTAACTCAATTCAATTCAATTCAATTTCCTGTGTAACGTTCTGCGCGCTACATTCAAATTTATAGGAAGCTACCATAAATGGGGCGAGAGGCTGGGATAAGAATAAATTATAGAGTAGCAGAACGTACAAATTACTTGGCTTGAGGTTATTGCCACGTTGTTCGCAGAGCCTCAAAATTCACCAGGAACTGTGTGTTGGCCTAAAAATTCCTACAATGATGCAGTGATGCAAACTGAGGATTTAAATGCACAATCAGTAACACAATCTGCACAACACGTGAACCGTCACGATAACGTGCGAATCATTACACAATTAGAATCGTGTAGCAATATTCCAGCATTCATTGCACAACACTAACTACTCTTATGTGCTATTCTATTCTACCATCACCAACAATATTATGTTTACCAACAAAATGTACCTTCTGAATGTTGTGAAAAATCAAGGTTGCGAATGAATGTCCACAATTTAAAGTTACATCAACGAATACATTTTATTCATGCCTTTTTTTGCATATAATTGCACAGTTTGAGTTATGAATGCCTTCTGATTAAATAATTGAACGAACATGTAAAGATAATAACATTTATACAAATAATCCAGCGTTTTAACAGAACAACATGAATGTTCAAAAACGATCACCTTTAACAATATCTTTGGTTTTGTACGGTACATTACACCATACTAGATGAGATCATATTGTTTCTAAAACTTGATTCCAATTAATTTTACTTTGATTACGTCATTAAATTACTCAGACGATTTAATCAGTGCTTCGCATTACAAGAATTTGCAACTTAATATTATCCTCAGTTTTGTCCAGCAAAACTACAACAATTTAATAAAGTATGACGCAAGTTCACCAGCTAGCGATATTCAGTAATCAAGCAAAATTTAAATTGCATCGTAAACATTCTATCCTTTCGAAATTATTTATACAAATAATGTGCGTTAACCTGTTCTAGATGCTCATGAAGGGATCTAAGTTGCTGATTAGAAAATGTGCCTCAGAAAGGTAAAGGGAATGGCAGCAAAATGGAACTGTCTCGATTAACCCAGTCGGAACCTTGAGCGACGGTCAGCATATTTCATCATTTTCAATTTCGTAGACACTTGTAAAGATTGCCACAACTAACATTAGCTGTACTTAAGTAACAACATTCACCAATTCATCCTAGTCACGTAATTTACGTACAACTTGTTACACGTCGAAATACAAAGTTACGACAAACTGCACTTGCACGATTTGCACCTCACTCGTGATTCTCTCACTCGCAATTAAACTCGTTCGTGGGAAAATTTACACGCATTGCTCTATTTATTCGCGCTTCG
The DNA here is from genome assembly GCF_977018435.1 of Lepisma saccharinum. Taxonomy (NCBI): domain Eukaryota; kingdom Metazoa; phylum Arthropoda; class Insecta; order Zygentoma; family Lepismatidae; genus Lepisma; species Lepisma saccharinum. The sequence goes on from NW_028143161.1 coordinate 164,342, forward strand.
TGAAACTCAACAGGTCAAAATGTACTTTCGTTAAAATGCACCGCACTAAATAAGTTCACTGTTCATACCTGAATGAAGGTGACTGACGTATCGTCCATACATGACTTCCTTCATGTGGAAAACGTGGTCAAATTTCTTGCCTCGTGATATAGGTCTCCAAGTTACGTCTTCCCATCGTAACTACAGCTCTCTTCGGTAAAACGAGCTCTTCCCAATTTCTCCTTATGCTTTCTTCACCAAGCATCGTCTATAAATAATTAGTCCTTAAAGCAACAATTCTTGACGATCGAGCGTGCCGTTGAACATCCAAAGTCGTATTGGAAAACGGGGCACTCCATAGTACGTCTTGCTGCAATCAAAGTTCAACGCAGATTCATCGTCCCTTCCTCTCTCAAGTCGCCTTCTGGACTCGTTGACTCTTGCAAGGGCGAATTACGACTGATAAGTTGCGATGACTGAAGATACGAGCGATTACCAACCACTGCTGCGGCATCCACCAGGTGGCGTGATTACGTAATGTGCATAGTAACTAACCTAGTGCTGCCATCTCTCGAGAATTCTTACAACTAAGTGTTCAGTTTCTCTCTGATTATGGGTGCAATCAGCAATAAACGCGTAACGGTAAGATTGTAACGATTTTAAATAATGATTTGATTTTAAATAATGTAAATTACGGAAAATCGCTATACCTGTAAATGTAGATATTTTTCTGTTGGAAGCAAATCAATAAAAACAACAGTGTCCAACAGCCAGTGGCCCGCAGATAGAGCACTCTCGAGACATTACTTGCGCAGACATTTATTTTCGTTCGCTGGATCGCTGAACGCTCTGTATATTTTAACATATCTGGCGATTTTATTGATTTCAAGTATGCTTGAAGCCTGAGTTTATCGTTGGATCATGAGTGAGCGAGTGAATAAATTTCGTAATTTTCTTCGCTTTTCTGTCACTTTTGGCTAGTGGTGATATGATGAAGTTGTTGAAGGTATACTCACAACGAACATCCATTCCCAGGCCGGTATTCGAACCCAAGACCCCTGATATCGCAGCGCACTTTGGTAACCCATCATCCACCTCAAATTACGACCAATTGTCTGGAAGTACTGAAAGCCATATGAAAGATAAACCAAAGCAAATGTAACACACATAAAACTAGTAAATATATAAATGAAGTAATGGATTGCCATAACTATTCAGGTCTCGTGCAAGACTGACAAAGGTGACCTGAACACTACAAAATGTCCATAGTGACTTCGTCAACCTTTTACACGCCGATTTGTCCTTGGATTTGAAATTAACGAGTTTATCAGTAATTTTTGTCTCTTTGGTGTACATTAAAGAGACTTATACAAAACGATTGTTATTTTTTATTTTCTCTATATGTAAACTGCAGTGTTCCTAATTGGGAACATTGGTGTTTCATGTGAAGTACTATTACAGAGTTTTCTAATTATAATTCAACTGGACGAACATTTTTTCCGTTTATATATTAGCATAGTAAATATACAGAAATATTACATATAAGCTTACAGAGAGTGATACAACATACAACCTTCAAAATACAAAATACTAATACACATTACATAATAGCATAACATAATTGTATAAGAATGAGAAAACATCAGTGTGCAATTTTACTCAAGGAGAAGATTATTTGTCTTATTGAAAATGTAGCAATACCAAATTTTAAAATATATGTAGTTTACACATTTGAAAATGAAAAAGAAATACAAACACACAGAATGTCCTAAACTGGTGATAAGCCATGGAAAGCTGGGAAGCAGTGTAAATGCATATTTCTTGCACACTCGCGAAATCAGTTTTCCTCATAACCCCTGTGATTTCAAATCGTGGTCCTGGCCTCTAAGATGTTCGTGGATTTTTGCGAATGAGGACAGTAGCTACTTCTCTTCGAAAATCCAAGTTAATCTTTGAATTCTTCCCATGAAGTTCTTGGTGAATTTTCCAGGCTGCAATAACTGCCACATTCAAAGAATTGGAAAATAAATTCCACCACCATTTTTTCCCTCGCAGCTGAGGTCTGTAGCTGGACAGCATATGGTCGAAGACATCGACGCCCCCTATTCCTTTATTGTACTTTCGTACTAAGTGAGTTTCAGGAACATCAATCCTCTTTTTTGATTGCAGAGAGTACCGCTTTGCTGTTCCTAATGGCAAGTGTGTTTGGTAGTTGGATGCCAAGGTGACTACGGAATTCTCATTCCATCTACACATGTAAATATCACCATCACATCGAAAGTCAAACTCTCCTCTCTTCCTTCTCTTCATTTCATTTGTGGGAACCAAGGGACATCTACCAGTCCTTTCTTTTCGTACTGTACCCATTGCTAAGAACCCCTTTATTTTCAGCTCTCTCAGCAATGTGTATGAGGTAAAGAAATTATCAAAGAAAACCTCAACTTACAGAGGATTAGTGACAATATTGTTGTTTAGCTCATCATATAATGGTGAAATTTTTCCAAGTTTATCCCCTTGTTTCAATTGGGTATTGTCCATAACGTGGAAATATTTCTTTATATCCCGAAACTTCTGCCTGGGCATCGCAGTTGGGACAATTGGTACAGTCACGTCTTCTGCTGTTGACCAGTACATATCTTCTCTTGGAGCATTGTTATAGCCGCTGATTAGAAGCAGACCGAAGAACTGAGCTATGTCATGTTTGGTGAACGACACAATTTTGCCATTTTGGGCTGCATATAGGCACGTCATTGAAGATAGATGGTCGAGGTACTTCTCTGGGAAAAAATTATGAAACAAATCAATAGGTTCCAGTGGCTGTAATTCTGGGTGTTTGTCGGACAAGCACTGAAATGAATCATCCCAATGGAGCCAACTGTTTTCTATAACCGTATACTTCTTCCACGAAGGATATCCTACCTGTTTACTTGATGCTCCTTTAGCCTTTCTTGATATGGTTGGCTGAAGAGACTCCGGAGTAGATTGTTCCACGTTAGTTGTGACAACCAATTCACCACACACATCTGAAGGAACCACTTCTTCCAAAACGTTGTCATCAATTTTCGCTCGTCTGGAATATCTGAAGTTTCTTCTGGAGGCAACTGACAAATATTCACTACATCTCCAATGTCTTCAGTATTGTCATCTAAAATTTCATTGAAATACTGAAAAGCTGTTTCCAATGTTAGGAAACGATTCTATGCCATCTTGTTCTTACAAATGTTGTTGAAAGACTGAATTTTATAACAACGAGACGGCATGAATCAACGGAAGCAGCTAACAGAACGTGACACTACACACGCCGGGATCTTTGTTATACAATGTAAGAACAATTATTTGAAATGTACTTGGGGCGTGATGCTGATCACATCACCCCCCTCTCACGACCGGATCAAGGAAGTGTGGGGCGTTACCCCTACACCCCCTATACGCCTTCATGGCGTGGTTCTAAGCACAGGGGAACACTTTACTTTTTTTTACTTGTAGCCAACAATAAGCATGATTTTATTTCCATTGTTCACTAAGTTACAAAACAATCTTGCCTCACAACTGTGAGAAAGCAAAATGTCTCTTCAGTTTTATGTGCAATTTTTTTGTTGTCTGTAACCATTGTTCATGCAAAACGCCCATGTACCCAAAACATGATAATAAACTTAGGTCCAGACTAATAGAAATCAATGAAAAACGCATTCTAATACATTTCACGTAATGCTAGCATTATGTTCTGCCCGATTATGTACAAACAAGGAAAAAGTATCTAATTTAGGTGTAAATAGAAGATATATATAATATTATGAATGCAATTTTAACAATTTTGGCGTAATTTCATACTATACTATCCAGACAATAAAAATGAAAATATTATTTAAATGTTGTTAAAAGTAAATGTACACCCTAAATTAATAAATCAAACAAGAAAACTATGAAAAATGTGGTTTCAGTATAGTTGAAATTGAAAATTAGTTGATGTTCCCAATTGGGAACATTGGCAGGTGAAGGGTTAATATATTTCGTCGAATGAATTCTTCAGTGCAGGACACATGTTTCCAATTTATTTAGGGAAACATAAAATTGTTACTAAATTATAAGTTTAAATTTTATCTATCTCCTTGCGTGTATGTATATATGTATGTATGTATGTATGTATGTATGTATGTATGTATGTATGTATGTGTATATATATATATATATATATATATATATATATATATATATGTGTGTGTGTGTGTGTGTGTGTGTGTGTGTGTGTGTGTCTGGGTGTGTGTGGGGGTGTGTGTGTGTGTGTTTGTGTGTGTGTGTGTGTGTGTTTATAGGGTTTTATGGACAATGGGGACAAACTTCAAGAAGTGATTTCTGACAGGACAGGGGACAAAAGTCCGTGTGAACTAACGTATACCCTGAGTTGCAAGTGTTCCACGATAGATGACTCTACCCGTCGTCATGCTTGAAGTCCCTCGTAAGTGAGGTAGTTGCCTAACATGAGAAAGAAATGCATGCGATGGAGTATTTTCGCAAAGTGACCAGTATACACGTGTCCACATCTAATGCTCTTACGAGGGTGATTCAAAAGTCGCGCGACATAGGACAACTCCGTTATTTGTGCAGATACCGAAAAAACGATAGAGGGCATAAGTGTAGGAAATACATTGTTGGAAATCATGAGCGTAATTGTTGTGACAGCAGATGGACCATTTATTAGTCTTCTTGAAATCACAAACGAAACAAAACAAAATGACTGTCAAAATGGAAAACGGAAAGAAACACAAACAAATGATTTACGACCGAACAACAAAATTGACAATCGCAATGCAAAGGATACAAAACTGATACAAAGGAACGACCTGAACTGACAGGGCCGCTGGGACACTACCGGAGGAATTGTTCAAAATGATTGCCATCCTGTTGACGGCACATCCGAATACGGTTCACAGAACACTTGCGCACATGACGTAACATCATAGCTGTTATTACTTCATAGGCTCCTCTGATGTTTTCCTGAAGTTCCTGCAGTGTTCGGGGTCTGTTTCTGTAAACGACACATTTGAGATGGCCCCAGAGGTAAAAGTCAAGTGGTGTCAAATCTGGCGACCTAGGCGGCCATTCCACGGGAACCCTGCAACCTATCTAACGCCCAGGTAAACCTTCATTCAGCAATTCGCGAGTTGTTAGTCCGAAATGCGGCGGTGCTCCATCTTGCAGAAAGAAAACCCCCGTCGTTTTGCTAGTGGTAGATTATCGAAATAGGGCAGGAGTGTCATCTCGAGATGCTCTCTGTACAGTTCAGCAGTGAGCTTGTTGTTAAGAAATACGGGACCGATGAGAACATCCCCGTGTATGCCACACCACACATTTAACCTTGGGTCAGTCTGATGAGCATCTACAGCAATGTATGGGTTCTCGGTTGCCCAATACACAGCGTTATGTCTATTCACTGTCTTGTTCAGATGGAAACAGGCCTCATCGCTGGAAAGAATATCAGCTTCTAGGTGTGGCTGCTGCGTTGGTCTTTCAGTAAACCACTCACAGAACTGCAGAACTCTATCTGTGTCATCTCCATGCAGTTCCTGGACAAAATGCACACGATATGGATGGAAATGATTTCTGGATAGTATCCTGGACACGGATGCTTGACTGATGCCACATTCTTGAGCCACTTTTCGTGTTGATCGTGTTGGACTGACTGTCAGCTTAGCTAGTACGCTAGCTGAGGTAGCATGATCTGTTGCTGTACGTGGCCGCCCAGACCGTCGTTTGTCATGGATACTGCCTTTTGCCTTGAACCGCTCCAGTAAACGACCAATGGTTGCATGATGTGGCGGTGGTTGATCTGGATGCCGTCTGTGATATTCCTCCTCAGGACTCATCCCTGCAACATGGATAAGAACAATTTCCACCCTTTCTTGAATTGTGTACTGTGACATTGTTGTTGATTACTGGAAAAAAATAAAAATTGAACATTACGGTCATGATTTAAAACATATTTTCCAACAATTTTGTTCTTGTTTCCTGCACACAATGAAAATAATACAAATGCAACATCACGGTCATGATTTCAAACATATGTCCAACAATTTTGCCCTCTATCGTTGTTTCGGTATCTGCACAAATAACGGAGTTGTTATATGTCGCGCGACTTTTGAATCACCCTGTACGTTCGGGCGGACTTTTGTTCCTTGTCCTGTTATGAATTGCCTCTTGAATTGGCCCCCATTGTTCAGAATCACCCTGTATATATTTATATAACTTTTTTTTCTTACAGATCACATTGTGATGCTCTTAAGAACTGTGTAGTAAATGGTAAGGAGTACGACTGCTGCGACTTATTTCATTATCTTCCATCTGATGCAAAATATTGTTATGCTGTGGGATCAATGCAAACAAGGTAATAATATAGTTAACAATTAAGCGTGCCGTTCCTTTCTTTATTGACTATAGCTTCTATACACCTCCTTTACCTAGTGACTGTTACTATAATGAATCGTACAAAGTTGTAGTTATTAAGCAAAGAAACGTTTCTGTTTAAAGTTATTTGGTTCGGGTAGGTGGAGGAGGATGGGCGGTCGAACTATCCAAACATTTGCATTTCTTCTCTTAGATATAAATCGAAAATTCAGCTTTAACATGGAACAGAAAGAATACATTTACATTGTAGAAGATAAAATGGAGTGTCTTTTTTGTTAATAACATATTCTCTGAAGAGTGAAGAATTTCTTCAAAATGCACTTCATTGTTTTGATTGCAAACGTGTTGTAATCCTGTTACTGTAGATGCTAATTGATTGATTGATTTTGAAATTTATGCGTCAGCACTTAGGTTATTTTGCACCAGTCACATTACACGGATTCCTGCTCCTTACCACAACTAAAATGAAACTAACATAACATCACTGTAATATCGGAGTACTAAAATATTCTGACTTCCGTTAAAAGCTGAGGCTGTAAACGGACACTCAGCACACATAGGGACAAAGAACAGGACAACGCACAGAATTATACTGGCCATATGCCCAGTCACCAGAGCCTCGTTAGTCTGCATAATGCAGTCCAGGGTGTACTACTTGGAAGTGAAGTTGACAATTGGGTGTACTAAGTTGAAATGTCACCCCTTACACCCCGCTACTGTAGATGCGTTCACGTGTACACACTCGCACACGCACACAGCACACACACACAAGTGCGAGTATGCATATTAGCCGTCCTTCGTGGCGGCTACGACGTCAGAGGCTTTTCGAATCCATCCCGACCTGGTTCTCTATCATCACATCATCGCTCACCCTCATCGTCGCGATTAACCAAGAGTGGAAGAAATGTGACGTAAATAGCGTGATCCAATCAATCAACCAATCAATCATTATTGTTATTTCTATTGAAACTTTATTATTGGTTTGACTCGTACAAAATTTTCTGCCTGTGCATCGCTCTTTATCAAGTTTACAGTGCTAGGAATGGAACTGCGCACTTACGGAATATTTGGCAACATAAAATGTCTGCGATTCTAGTTTGTTTGGTGCCGCGAGTGGCGTTCGGCACCTCCGGACACGAAAGTGATCGATGAGAGCCGAAGAGAGCCAATCGCTGATACGTCGCTCCAGCCACCAGATCATAAGATGCGCAGTGTAATCCTTAAACGCCGAGACGTGGCATATTTGCCACATTTACGTGAGGTTCTTAACGCCGAGACGCGCTGTCACATTCGTTTCTTCTTTTTCCAACCTTTTAACATACTGTGACTCAGGCAATATTTGGAGATACATGTTTTGAGTTCTATACAACTCTTGGGCATCCTATTATAACAATAATATAATGACAACCCGTGGTACAACAGCCCGTGAGGACTATGGCCTGTATACCGACCGCCGGCCTCATTTCTACCAGTTACGGAGTGACGCGTGGTCAGCACGAGGAATTCCGAGTCGTTGTTGTACAGTACATTTCCATGACCGGATTACGTTACTCATTCGTAGCTCCCGAATTTCCCCAAGATGGTGTATTACCACGGGTCCCATACACAGGCCGAAATCTTAGGAGAGACGTTGTTACACCTCCCCTAGGAGACTCGAACCTGCGCCCTTCCCGTAGCCGGAGACCAAAGCATGACACCTTAGATTGGACGGTCACGGTGCGGGGCTTGAGGCATCTACTAGTAACTTTAATTTCGTTCTGGCTGTATTTGCGGGGGACGGGATATTTTCCCAATAAAATTTGTAATTATTTTCTCCTCAATACTTGCCATGAGAATGGAACACATATCAAGCAGTATGAAGGTATCATTGAACCCTCACGTACCAACGTTGTCCCCGATGAGATTGAAATTTATTTTAAAAAAATATTTTTTCCCACTTTCGTTTTCTTCCTGTACTTGATAAATGTGAATTAGTTTTTTTTCGACTAAAGGCTTAGAGTATAGTATGTACTGAATAAAACGAAGTATAGTATCTAGCTCTAGCATACATAGTTTCCGAAATATAAGTTTTTATTTGAAACCTTGCGTAATTTTAAACATCCCGCTGAAAATGCTTCCGACGTTATGGTTGCGTAAAAGCAGACGTGGCGTATAAGGGATAGTATTGATTGTCGTTTTCCAAGGGCAGGGTAAAAGGAAGGAGCGCCGAATGGTGAACGTCAACTTTCAATTTGCATTGCAGGTTTTACTATCGACGTATTAATTTTGCTTAATTTTGCTTAAGTTCTCAGTTATGCTAATCCCTATCTCTCTCTATATAAAAATGGATGTGTGTGTGTGTGTTTGTTCCGGCATAACTCTGGAACGCCTGGAGCGATTTCAACCAAACTTGGAACACGTATCACCTGCAATTTCGAGAGACATGTTAAAGGACCGATATTAGTGTAGAATCCATATCTTTTGAGGTCGCTAAGATGAATAGTTACACTCCCAATGCCGTTCAACTACAATACACATCTGGTACCCCTAGGGGTGGGAAGGTGTGACATGTAAAAATAATCGAAAACGTCGGATATTAGTGTGGAATCCATAGTTTTTGGGGCCGCTAAGGTGAATACTGACACTCACAATGCCGTTCAACTCCAAGACACCTATGGCACCCATAGGAATGGTTGTGGGAAGAGTTGTGACATGTAAAACGACTGATATTAGTGCGGAATCCATAGTTTTAGGGGTCCCTAGAATGAATACTGACACTCCCAATGCCGTTCAAGTCCAGGACACTACTTTCACCGCTAGGGGAGTGGGAAGGGGGTGACATGAAAAACGACGGATATTAGTGTGGAATCCATAGTTTCCGGTCTAGCTAAGATGAATAGTGGCACTCCCAATGCCATTCAACTCTAAGATACCTCTGGCACCCCTAAGAGTGGGGGTGGGAAGGGGATGACATGTAAAACGACCGATATTAGCGTGGAATCCATAGTTTTCGGGGTCACTAAGATGAATAGTGGCACTCCCAATGCCGTTCAACTCCAATACACCTATAGTACCTCTAGGGTAGGGAAGGGGTGCATGTAAAAGTAATTGAAAACGTCCGATATTAGTGTGGAATCCATAGTTTTTGGGGGCGCTAAGATGAATAGTGACACTCCCAATGCCGTTCAACTTCAAGACACCTATGACACCCATAGGGATGGTGGTGGGAAGGGGGTGACATGTAAAATGACGGATATTAGTGTGGAATCCATAGTTTTCGGGGTCGCTAGGATGAATACTAACACTCCCAATGCCGTTCAACTTCAGGACACTTCTTGCACCGCTAGGGGTGGGGTTGGTAAGTGAGTGACATGTAAAACGACGGATATTAGTGTGGAATCCATAGTTTTCTGGGTCGCTACGATGAATAGTGACAATCCCAATGCCGTTGAACTCCAAGTTCATTTTACGGTATATTAGAAGTCATTATTTTCCATTCTAATAGAAGATTGGTATAAATAAATAGCCGGGCAATGCCGGGCAATCAGCTGGTCTTTAATAAATGAAGGCTGAATAACACAGAACTGGTTTTCCAGTAAGAATTCCGTTGTTGGGAGCTGGGCTGGCTCCCTGGCTGGAAATGATGGCTGCTAGGCTGGCTGCTGTAATGGTTTTGACTAGACCGTGCTCTATATGCAATCGGCTTTCTCCGCTAGATTCTTTGGAACAGCCAATCAGAGCGAGAATTTGATCATGTGAAGATAATCTGCGAGTTTCGAATGGAAAACTTTTGGTCTGTGGTTGCCGAGTGTTGGGTGTTTTTGTTCGCTATTCGATGAAAGAATTAGTAACAAAGGTAATGTACGTTCATGTTCATTAATATTTAGGATTTTTTTCAAAGCTAAGATTTGTACACGACAAATGTGATTATTCGATAAAGAAGATCCTTATTGTTAGCAGTGCATTATATGTTTGATATTTATAGTTGGACAAATATTTCTTATGAATGAATCCTGAGAATTTCATATACGAATATACATACCCAAGTTCATTAAAAAGCTTCTTGAGTACCATAATGTTGTTTTGGAGACAATTTCTAGCCCATGTTGTTCTCTTAAATTTTAATAACAGCAGGAACTGTTTTCCTACAACGTTATTCAAATCGCTCGTCCTTTTAGATTGTCCTTTCTGCACAATGCCTTGCGGGAACAAAATAATGTCGACAAGTATCTTGTGAGGCGAAAACTAGCAAATGTGTCAGTACCACACAACTACAATAGTAAAAGTCCAACTGTCAAATCCAGCAGCAGATTCAGGCATTTAAATCACATGTCTGCATTATTGTAAATATTATTTCCTTACAGGGAATCTAACATACTTCCAAAAGTCTTTGAGAGTAACGATACATTTAAAATAACATATCAGTTGGAATGGTCAGGAACATACTTAAAGGTAAGATAAACTTATTATTATCATTATCATTTGTTCCTGCTTTACGAACACATCAGAAGAACTTGAGATTTAAAAGTCACCTAAGAATTTAATGACATTCAACAGTCTTGGTATTTTAAAATGTTGCTTCAAAATATTTACACTGTATAAATCAATGTGCAATGTTAGATACAAATAAGAATAATATTTCATTTAGATAATTGATTGATTGATTTATTGACTTATTTTATTGTACTTTGCGTTCTGTGCCTCTTGGCTAATTTGCGAAGATAGGGATGGGTGATGAAATGATGAAATTGATGAATGGACATTCACAAACAACCATGCCAGTAGTGTGATTTGTGATAATACTGGGTCGATAAATGATGAGCCCCCCTCAGGCAGATTTGGCCACACTTAAAACTAGCTCAAGATGTGCATATCAGCTTATTGCTCAAGTGTGGTACTCTGTCTAATCCAAGATTTTTGTAAAAATGCCCTCGGGAATTTCCCGTGAAATGATGAGCCCCCGCAGATTGATTTGCCTACACTTACAAAAGCTACATCTGTGAGATTGTTGTCCATAAGCTTGTTAAAAATAAGCCCCTCTTGATATTTTTTTTGCTACAATTAAAATTAGGCCAAAGAGGCACCCACATACACTCACACCCACCCACACCCACACATATTTACTTCCGGTCCACTTCCGGCCCTCTTCCGGTTTAAGTTCAATTGGGCACCAGGCTCAACTTGTATATCTAATACTAAGACAATGTAATATGCAGAGGCCTTCTAGAATTGATCTGTGACTCTCTCATTTCTTACATCATAAACATATGAATTTTCACCTATAAGAATAACACTACATATCGTGTCATCAGGGAGTGTATCGTGGAATTCACAGATAATTTTAATGTTTGTCCTGTCATTAACTACAAGTTGTTTCCTTTTTGAGGTGTTGATGACAAACATGGGCCTCTGTGCTTTGAATTCATCTGGTGTGTAATACATGTCTGTATTCCCGGTAGTGACCCTTTTGTATGCTGTAAATGCTTCATATAATTTAAGAAAATCATCCTTGGACATGTTTAAATTATAATTTTCTCTAGGAAACACCTCATTTCTGCCATTTTTAAGATATATGTTCTTGATGATGCAGTTATCAAATTTACTTGAATTTTTTTCCTGATTATTGTGTCTTCCAGTCTGAAACAGTACCACCACAAAATCTGGCATGTCATATTGTATACTGGAGAATGAATTTGTAACATCAAACTCATAATAGCTACCAGTGGCAGGCTTCTGCACACATTGATATGTATAAAATTGTAAAGGCACCTGTGGATTTTTTAGGATATCTGCTTTGTATTTAAGAGCATAACTGGCTTCATATTCAACAACTGGAATTCATAGCTCCATAGTCTGAATAATGCACTTGCCCTCATCAGGTAGGGTATTAGGCAGAGCTTCCCCAGTAGAATTTAATGTACTGTACCTCATCAAAGCATTATTATCATTGGCAGCTCTTCTAAATGTAATTCTTAAACCACCCTTCCACATAATATCTTTGTAATCTGAGAAGAATCCTGGCAACAGGCGCATAGGAAACAATACAGTGTGGCTCTTGGATATTATTTTATCACCAGCCTCAAATCCACCTATTTTGTAGTAAGAAGCCTCGGTTTTGGATAATTTTAGTGTGGCCAAAGCTGTAGAGGTAATGCCAGGTAATCTACTCTGTTTATAACAACACCATGTTTTCTGATCTCAATTTCAGAGAACAGATGTGGCACAAAATTGTCTACCAATCTTATATTTGAATTTGCAGGATAATCTGTACCATCGAGATTTACAACATCAAATTTGATGTATAGATCTGCTCTGTGGGGGTGTATAAAGCCATCCCCTACATCAAGATCAACCTCAATCTCTGTGTTGGGTTGATTTAAATTTGCAAAGGTCCTCCTGTTTGGAGGGAATGATTGTAGCTCATAACTCTCAATATTTTCGATTTTTTTTGTATGTATTTTCATTTAAATATTAATCTCTATGATAGCAGTTGTTGTGGCTCCAGCAAAATCAACTAATTCTTCTTTTTCATTAGTGACCAACAACTCAATGTAATCTATTCTATTATGGCACACAGGAAAATATAATGTTGGGGATAGAGTGTAGATGATCGGTTCCATAAATTCAGAGTTAGGTTTGAATGTTACAATGATGCCAGTTTGTTTGTGAGTGCCTATGCCATTTGATTTGGTGATCATACCCTCAGCCACATTACAGTGAATATTTAGAGTCTCTATGGCCAAGAATTTAGGTATATTAATAGCAGTGTGTTTGATGGCTGGTTCAAGTTTTGTGTTGTTCTCAAAGCCTAACAGCTCTCCTATAGTACTCAGATCCACTGTTTCTGTAGCAGACACAATCTCTACTCTGTGAGTGACAGAATTTTGAGTTAACACTATACCTCTGGGTAACTGAGCATCTAGACTAGACAGATTATATTGCCCTGGAGTGATAACAATTGTTTGACCACCAACTGCAATTGTGTTGTTGTGGTGTGTAATATTAGGGATCAAGTACATGCCATAAAATGCTCTGAGAGCTATTGTTTTGGGATACACTACATCATCATGTAATCTAAGTTTCAATATTGAATTTTGGCTGGTGAGATGGAATACCCCCATGATGTTTTAAATACCACAAGGCCTTTTGAAAATCTTCAATTGATGGTTTATTTATTTGAGACAGATATCTAAGAACAGATAAACACAGATGTCCACAATTAACATCTTTGAAATTTGAACACGGGCATTATTGTAATAAAGATTAGTTGATTTTAGATATTTTACTAAATTTTCAGGTGGAACACCTCCAAATGAATCAAACACAAATGCCTCATCTTTTAAATATTTAAGATAACAGATCCAGTGAGTGCCCTGATTTTTGTACTTATCCAAATTAACTATGCCACACTCTTTGTTGAGTGGTTGTTCTGGTAAAGAATCAGACATGTACACACCTCTAAAATTTTTGATGCCCAGTGGCTTGATTAAAGCTTCAATATCTTGATTTGTAAGCGGCTCTTGTTTTTTTTAAACTTATTCATGGCTCTCTTAACACCTTTGCCTTGTTTTTCCATAGCCAGGTTATGGCGCTTCAATTCATCTAATTCTGCCTTATTCTTCTTGGCATCTATTACAGTTTTTGCTATAGCAGCTGATCCCCCAGCCAAGCTGCCAACAGCCCCAAGTTCTGCTAAGATGGCCGGGATAGTAAATATGAAGCCACCTGTATGCAATTTTTTTCTAGATTGCTGTAATTTTTTTAATTGAGGGGTACTCAGTAATAATTTCATACCATGGCCCTTGGCAAGACAAGAATTTTTTTTCTTGCGCTGCTTTTTGGTTAAAAGACTATCAATAGTTTTAAGAGATTTAAGACCTGCATAAGGTATCTGATACATAATACCCTTGGCCTTCATCCTAGGTTTATTATATATATAATCACAACCCCCACCCGCCCGACCCTGTGGCCGAGTGGTTAGCACATCGCGCTGCGACGCCAAGGGTCCCGGGTTCGAATCCTGGTCGGGCTTGGTTGTTTGTGAATGTCCATTCATCAATTTCATCATTTCATCACTCATCCCCATCTTCGCAAATTAGCCAAAAGGCACAAAACGCGAAGTAAAATAAACTAAATCAAATCAAATCAAATCAAAAACAACCCCCACCCCAGTTTTTGTTTGGTGTTCATAGCTATGGTGGTCCCCAATGCTGCTATTCTCTCACCCAAAGAAGCATCTTTGCTTACAAATCTACCAAATGCAGCCTCTTCTAATTCCTTGTCTTCAACATGTCTCTTGTCAAGATCAGAATGTGTGTTGTATGCTATGTCATGGTCTCTACAAGCAGCATCTAGAGGATTAACACCAGGATCCCCTCTGTTTAATCTATGATCTAGTTTTGTGCCTGGACCACAATACCGATAGCCTGGAATGTGTAGTTCAAATGGCAGCTTGTTTATAATGTCATTAACCAGCCCCCGACCCTCAGAGATATTCCAAAATTTAGGTGGTAGAGTATTAATAATTTTTATCAGATATCCAATCCCCTTAGTGTCATTCACTATAAAATTAGACAATTTGGTGCTTATCATGTCCATAATTCCAACCTTTTCATTGTAAAAATTGTGGTTGCCAGCATTTTCTTCCCCAGCTATCACCAGCAACCTATCTACAAGTTTCCTGACATCATCAACCCACACAAATTCTTTAGGCAGGGTGTTGTATTGTTTGATTCCACTACCTGTGTTGATCTGTGACCATATGGGCTTGATTAAGTTGTTGTATTTTGCTCCACTGCTAGACTTGACTCTTTTCTGTGTGGGATCATTGTTCTGGTATAGAGCATCTGATTTTATTAATATTTCTTTGTAATGCTCATAATCTTGATCTGTATAGCTGCCAGGCCTTTTCCTAGTCATCATTTCCCACAATCCAGGTGTGCCAGGATACTTAACAAAAGCACCTCTTTCTCCAAGATGAGATTCTGAATATACAATCAGATCATCTCCCATAAATGTTACTCTGAAATTGCCAATTCTATGTATGATGCTACCATCACGCTCTGTGTCAGCATATAAGCCAAAGACCTCATCTTTGTTGTCTTTAGGTGTGCTTAAATATTTTTGAGCAAGAAGACCCAATTCAATAGGATCCTGAGTAGCTTCAATTCTTCGAGGAGGAACAGGACTAGGTGTATGAATACTGGAAAGTGGGGTGATTGGATAATCTAATATGTTCCTAGCAGCTACAGGTACAAGCTCTGTGATCAAATTTTGATTTTGCTCTGTAACAGTTTTGATATTTTTACCTAATTCACTAATAGCATCAATAATAGGTTGTTCTGTTTGCTTGTGTTGTTCATAGAATCCTCGGTTCTCTGATTTCCATCCCTTAAATCTTTTTACAAGATAATCTCTTAACTTAAGATCATCAATAATTGGCCTTTTCATGGTTATTTATATATGTTTCAATGTCTAGAAAATTGTTGATTTTATTTCTATATTTGCCACTATTGGGTTTGCTTGTCATATCAATTGTGACAAACCCATAGCTGTCCTGGTTCCAGCACCTACGGCAAAACTTAGAAAAATCATTGTAGCTCAAGTCCCCACCTACATATTCATCATGTATGTGTTTGAGGTTGGTATGATCTTGATGAAACACACATATAAAATTGCTGTTGTCTCGGATCAGCTGCTTCGGTATTTTAGAAAAAGTCTGTGCCAGGTAGAAGCAATCAATGTTTTTGTGTCGGCCCTGTGTAAAGAAATTTCTAACCTTGTTTTGATTATCCAGTATAATGTCATCAAACACAACAACAGAATTATCGAGACATTCATGGAGTGGCTTAACATCTGGTTCAAAAGTGGCTATATCCAGTCTATCATATAGCTTCATCAGCTGCTGATATTTTAATTGTTCCAAGCTCTTAGAGAAGACATACAAGTGCCTGTTTTTCCAGTCTAACCAGTTGGGTGCCAATAAAAAATTATCAATCATTAGTGTAGTTTTACCACAAGCCGATGGCCCAACAATAAGACATCTAATATTATCAGGCAGCAGCATTCAATTTCTCTTATTCTGCTGTTCAGGCTCTGGCAGCCTTTTTATAACATCCCAGGTGTTCATAGTATCACTTTGTTTGCCTCGATCCAGCTGTGTTCTGGGAGTCCTAGCCATTTCACCAGTATCTTGTTGCCTTTTCTGCGGATGATTTTTTCTATGAGATATGTGTCAGGCTGCTTAGTTTTGCTGAGTTCTTCTTCATAGAACCTGCCTTTGAGAATTTCTCCTGGGTGATCTTTTATTATATATGTGTTAAGGGTCCCAGGTTTAACTTGAACCACTGTAAATAATTCAGTGCTCCAGTTTCTTGTAAAGCCTCTTTTGAATAAGTGCTTATATTTGCTGATTCTTACTTGATCACCCACCTTGTATTTGGCTTTTCTTGTTGTTGGCTGGTATCTAGGATAATAAACAGTACTGATCAATTTTTGCTCATCAGATGAAGTTACCTCAGAGGGTTTCATGTTGATTGTAGAATGGACCGAGTTGTTATATCTATCTAAAAGTTCTGGAAGAATATTAACCCATTTATAATTACCTTGAAGTGTGAATTGTTTATACATATGATTTTTTAGGGTTTTGTTGTATCTTTCAACAATAGAGGCCTTGAGATCACTGTAACTCGAGTAATGTTGTATTGACTGGCTTTTAATAAATTGTTGGAACACAGAATTATAGAATTCTTTGCCATTATCTGTTTGCAAATATCGCCGTGATCTTCCACTCTGAGTGATGATTGTCCTGAAGGCTTCTGTAACACATTTTCCAGTCTTGGATTTGAGTGGCACAGCCCAGGCAAATTTTGAAAATGTATCTGTGACAGTGAGTAGATACTTGTAGCCCTTGTTGATCTTGTCTAAGTTTTTCAGCTGTCCACTTGCCATCTCAACAAGGTCACACTGCCATAAATCATCTATGCCCTTTGTAACCACTGGCAGTCTCTTATAATTATGTCTGGCTTGTCTGTGTAATTCATCAACAATAATTTGTCTAGACATAGTATGAAAACAAGAATATTGCAACTATACGGTGTTCAGCAGCTGATACTACAGGATTTTCTAAATACAGTTTGTCTCCTATTTGTATATTAAATTCCAGAGAGCCATCATCTTCAGCATAAGATGTTTCTAATGTATTGGGATCTGTAAAATCCATTAACTCTACACTGGTGATTTTTGCTTTGTTATCAGCATTTGTTATTGACAAGGTAGGGTAGTGGTGTGCCTGTGGTTGTAGCCAATATTTGATCTTGATTGGTCTAAGTGTGCCCCCAACAAAAAATTGGTAATAAAATTGTGCAGGGGACAGCATATATATTTTGCCACCTGGTGTAAATGGTGAATCATATTCTTTGTTGGGGATACTGTACAATTGAAGAATTACTGTATGTTTAGGATTCTCGATTATGCCAGTTATTTCTTTTTCTGCTGTAAGCAATCTACTTGTTACAGATTCAAGGTGCTCATTGATAGTCCTAACAACATCATCATGACCTGGCTTGATCTTTATGTCCAGAACAAGTTTCTTGTATTGTTGCACAATTTCTTGAAGCTGGGTGGCAAAAACAGACAGAGCATTTGCTTGATTGGATTCCATGGTCCCTAGCTGTTGCTTGATATTAGCTACAATTTGCTGTAAATTTTCAAGAACTGCCAATTTTGGATTTTGAGCAGTAAGATCATGGACTTGTCTTCTGATATCCTCAAACAGGGCATGCAGTTCATTAATATGTTGATTAGTTGGTAGAGTTTCCACTGTCTGAGTAAGTTGTTTGATCTCTGTCGGGATATTCTTGATATCTTCTGATTTCAATATGCGATTCACTGCTCTCTTTATATTTTTAATTTCCTGTGATGTAGGCAGATTTGATACAGTATTTTGCAAAGATTCAAGTGCCAATTTCACATTATTTAATTCAGAAGTATCAGCCACACTTTGCATAGCATCTTGGAGCAGGTTTATGTCTGCCTGAGTGGGTGTTGATTGTTGTAAAATTTCAAGCTTTGTTTGGATATCATCGATCAAGTGATGAAAATGAGATAGCTCAGATTCAGTGTTGAGGTTTTCAAGTTTTGTGATCTGTTGCTGGACACTGACAAGGGTATCTACAATACCAGGCAGGCGGGATTCTAGAGATTCTTGTACATTTGTCAAATCACTTTGCACTGCTGCTATTGTACCCTCAAGATGAGTTATGGTACTCTGAATTTTTCCAAAATCTTCATATGTGTCAAGTTGCAGCTTAATGTTGGCAACACTCCGAGTTATTGCACTCAAAGCATCAGAAGATGGCAAGTTGTTCATAAAATTTTCAAGTGTCCCAATTTTTTCTTTAACCTCGGCTATGGCATTGTTCAGAGGGTCCAGATTAGCTTTCTGTAGTGATTGAATCTGTTCTTTAGAGTGGAAATCACTAGATCAAAATCTTCTTGTGATTTTATGCTTTTGACAATTGTTTGGAGCTGTGTCTGGACATTATTTATCTGCTCTTCCAATTGTTGTTTCAATTGCTCAGAGTTGGTGCCCTGTGTCTTAAATTTGGCTTGAAGAGCTGCTACAGCCTCCTCTAAACTCTGAAAATTATCCAATGTAGCCAAGTCAGTATATTTTTGAAGCAGCAATTTGAGTTCAGAATCAATTTTAAGAAGAGGGTCCAGGCATTGTGATTGTAAATTTGTAATTTTTAGTTGAAGACTGGCATTGAGTGTGGTTTGTAAAGCTTGTAAATCACTTCTCAATTTTTTGACTCTGAGATCAAGCATCAGAATCTCATCACTGTGATCTTCATGTCTTGTATGGCCAAATATATCATTAGGCATTTTGATTTAGTGGTTATTTATTATTGAATATCTAATTCTTAATTCTATAACAAAAGGTATAAGCTTGTCATAGGATCCCGGGACCTCAATATATAAGCATTCACCAGCAGAAACAGTATATACAGTGCCAGAAATCATGTTTGAGTGCTTAATTCTATAAATATTTCTCCCTACTGAAATCTTGACATTACCCTCAGGGGTTGTAATAAATTGTAATTGACCACCTACAGGTAATTGGTAATGATTTAAATTATTGTTAAATATGTACAATGTTTTACCTGTTTCATCATCAACATCTGTAAGTATGCTGTTCAGATGAATAATTAACAAAGCACTTAGTTTAGATATTATATCAGAAGAGGGTGCTGGTGTTGGCAGGTCCATAATAGCCTGTTTTTTGAACCCAAATAAGTTCATAGGCATGTTTATTTATTTCAAATCATGCTCTGTAATTGGGCATTGATTACCACTTTTCAAATCACAATAACCCCATGGTAGAGTATGTATGCCACATGATAAAATGCATCTCTTATCATCATATGGGTCCAGAGCCACATTTCTTACAACATTTGTAGTCAACAAGTGATCCTCACTCTGAATTCTGCATTCTGATGTTCTGATTGAACTCTGTGATTTGAGACAATTTTCGTAATCTTTAAATTCAAGCTCTTTGTCAACAGTTTTCTCTGCCGATGCCCTTGGCTTTTTTTTGCAACAATACCACTACATGTTTCAAAACTGTACATTTTGGCCCTTAACCCAGCATATGCCACAATAACATCACCAAGTGTCTCATCTTTTAACTTGCCAGGTACCTTTTTGTTGTGGGGTTGAATCTTTGTATGTTCCCTGGTATCAAAATATTCAAGCAATGCAGGCTGTGACATATCTTGATAAACATCTTCTGTCTGAATATCAAGGATAAAACTATCTGTGTCCATGTACATCAGTTTTACACAATCCTTATAAAAAGGCTTCAACACATCATAATAGAGCTCCAGCATGTGTAATTTGGCCAATTCTAATATCACAGCCCCTACATAAATAGGCTTATCAAACTTAATCTTTGTTTTTTTCATGTTGAAAAGTGCCATATTTTCATCATAAATTCTTCTATAATTGAAATTATTCTTTGCAATCAATTTTTTGCTCAGGCTGGGGTCAGTAATTAATTTAACATCAATATGTTTTCTGACATTTTCTATGGTTTTGCCATACACTGAATTTACCATCAATTTAAACAAGGTCTTATCAAATTGACTGATTGCAGATGTTCGAAGCTCTGTGTTTGTATCAATATATGGCTTCAACCATCTTGAGTGCCTGAACCTTAAGACTTTTCCAACTTTGGTCACTTGAACACCATGATCTATTAGGAACTTGAGTTTTTTGTAATATATGACATAATCCTGTTTTGGCTCCAGAGTCATCATGAGCTTCTTCTGTTTAGAGCCAGGTGAGCACTCAACCTCAGTAATTGGGAGCAGATCAGAAAATGTGTGGTGTAAATCATCAGGAATTGTCAGATCAACCTCTAAGAACAGGCCATAGTTACTGTCATCAAAATCCTTAAGATCTTCAATATTGAAATCTTCAACCCACTCAAGCCCTGCATATGGCAGTTTATCCATCATAGCATAACCATACAGGCTGTTGGCATCTACATACAGTATATAATTTGATGGCAGTGCTGGATCATAATCGGGAATATATTTGTTATTTGCTTTGGCATATCTCTGAGAACATTGCACCATGCCTCCTCTTATACATTGTTCCATAAACAGATATAGCTGGCAGCCGACGAGAAGAGCGCTGGCAGAAGAGGTGTGACGTACTGCCAGGCGACTCCACTCCTTCGCGTGGGGGAGGTGCTCTTCCGCCAGAACTCTTCTAGTCAGCTTGACAATGACCCGCAAAGAAGAAAACAAGACTTCCTTCTCCCCGACCACCCCGAACCACCCCTAAATTCTGCAAATGAACATGACCCTCCCTTTCCCTCTGTGCCTCGTCTCCCTTCATTCAGCGATCTTCTCGTCGGCTGCCGGCTGTACATATCTTGATCTTGGATCAGATCCAACTGCATTTTAGTGTTTAAAAACATTGCAGACCATGCTAGGCCCGGAGCACTGTAGAAATACATTGGATCCAGCTTATAATTTTCCATGGAAAATTTTCTAAATGCCTGAAGTATATCAGCTAAGAGAGTGACATCAAGTTTTAAATATGCCTTGTGATAATCACCAAATGTCTAGCATTTTAAATTGTTCCACATCAACTGGGCATGGTGATAATCATCATCAGTGATTCCAGATGCTCTGAGTTTGCTGTAGAACTCTTGTTGTGGTGGCAGAGCACACTCATCAAATTTAGAAAAACCTGTAACATAATCATATGGGTATACACCCTTCCGCCTAATTAATTTCAGGTCCTGATTTGGAAACATAGCACATGTGATTTTGAATTGATCATCAGATAATTGACTGGCCAGTGTAGCCAGGCTAGCCGACAGAATTCTGTAGGAATTAAGAAATCTTAAGTGAATGGGAACACCATTAACTTTAATTATCTTGCTAATAACAATATATTTCTCATCAGTTTCTGCTAAAATATTTAAGTTCTGCTTGTCAAACCCCTCGTACCTGATCAGATGATGAAAATCATAATTGGATGCACCATGGCAAAATATAGGGACAAATTTTGGTCTCTGGATCTTAATATTACAACTATTACACAGAGCCATTAAGAATTTACCATCTGTATGAGAATGGTGATGCACCTTGATATTTGTATCTGAAAATTCAGAATCACATACCGAGCATTTTTCTGCATTGTTGAAATTTTCAATCTGATCCTTTGTTAAAGGCAACATGGGTTTTGATTTTAATAAGACATTAGATGCTATGTCATGGCACTCGTTTTCTATTCTATGTGCAAATTCTTTGATGGCATCTAGTCCCATGTATAAATATTCTTTACTAACCACACCATCCTGTACAACAACATAATAAAAACTAGAAGGTTCATGTAACTGGTATGATGTAATTGAAGATTCATCAGGATCTGGGCTGCAGAATGCAAGGGGTTTGAGGTTTGATTCAAAATCACAGACTATATATGCTGGGTGTTCCAACAAGGCTTCAAATTTTTTGAATTTGGCATTGTCATTTGGGTTAGGCATCAACATATGACAGGTTTATGGTTGCCACAGTATTTTAAATGTTCAATTAACTTGTTTTTAGCAATTTCTGCATTTCTTTCACGGGCACCATTTATTATTTTTTGACCATCAAATACAGTCAAACATCTTCTGCACAACTTGAATATTGTATTAGATTTGTCTAGTTGTGTTCTAATTAAAGCTTCAAGACTGTGTATCAGAGTGTAATGGTGTGTGTCATCCCCTTCAATTAAGAGCAGATCAATCGGAACAGCAGAATCATTATCAAGTGTACTGATTCTGAGAGGTGCTATCAAGCAATTGCCACGGCCAGTAGAACAAATAAATACATTAATAGATAATTGTTTACCATTGATATCCCTGGCTTTTTTTTCAAATTTATCAATATTCTGAACTGACATTGGATATTTTAAGCCCTCCATTGCATCATCAAAATTGTGTTCATATTGTTTATAATAACTTATTCTCTTTGGATTATCTAAAACTGGATACAAAGCAGCTAAAATACACCACAGAAAGCATTTCTGATCATTACTTTCTATGTTAAGCACAGCTTTTTTGTTTTTAATATTAGCAGGTAAAGGCACATATGTGGAACCTTTTAATGGGTTAAATTTACAAATATTAACATAGAGCTTGTGTGGAGTTCCGCATAGGCTCGATCCTGATTCTTTTGCTGCAAATTCAGTGTGTTTAATATTCAATTGCTCTATCAAACTGCTTATTATTTTGTCTAAATTTGCATTTGAATATACAGCTACAGTTTCTGTTATGTGGGGCTGTGTAAATTTTGTGCCATTTGCTTTCTTATATTGTGTAAACAATTTGAGGGACAGCTTATAAGAGCTATTTTGTACATTTAGAATTGCCTGCACATCAGGATTTATACTGTTCAAAAAATTCTTAATGTCACATCTTGGCTCTGATACAAAACAGTGATCCCTAAGTTGGCCATTAAAACTGCTATGGATGGGTTCATAGCGTGGCTGCTTTGCCGGTCTAGCATTAACAGGTGTTTCAAGCTTCCTTTTCAGACCAGATGTAGATGGTTGTGGGGCAATGTTGATGACTGTGCAGAACAAGTGCCCATATGTTTATATGTGAAATATTCCATGCTATATTTTCTATGACATTTTGGGCATATTTTTGTGGGAGTTCTGCATTTGTCTGGATCACAATTCCTTTGGTGCCTAGCCCAATTGGGGCTGGATATATTTTTATTGCATTGATTACAATATTTTTGATTTGGCATTTTTGTTGTTGGTTTATTATATAAAATTTCTTGGGATTCAAATCAAAATTCTATGCTTAATAAAAAATATCAGTTGGGTTCAGCAGTGTGCTTTGTATACTTAGTGTGTGTGTGTGTGTGGATGTGTGTTAATATTTTTGGCTTTGGTATTTATAAAAAATTTCTTGGGGTTCAAATCAAAACTCTATACTTAATAAACCTATGACAGGTTATATAAAGCTGATAGCCTACATGCACAAAGGTAGAATAAATACAGAAGCACTGCCCTAGCACAAATGCATGTCTACACAGGCATGTCCTAGAAAAACAATGATCTAATACCATGTGTCATGTATAGCAAATTGGGGCAGATATAAAACCTTTGTTCAATATATTACAAATATGTTTGATATGAATAATAAAAAAATCTGCATATTAAATCAAATAGATTTGTAATTCAATTTATATAAATTTGCAATATTTTTGTGTTTAAAAAATATTAGGAGCACTGCAACAACATACCCTTACTCTTCAACAACTCTCACAATACTGGCTGGTATGTAATGCAAAATCTCTTTATATAGCCTAAGCACGGACCGCATTGAAAACATCTGAAACAATAAGCCAATCAGAATATAACACATCATCACATTATGTCATAACCAACCAATCAGAAAACAACACATGCTTAATAATTTATTGCATAATATTGGGTAATAATTTGTTGCAAAACATGATGCAATAGAAATAAAACAGAAATAGGCCACAAGTGGTCCGGAAGTGGACCGGAAGTAGGCAAACCGGAAGTGGACCGGAAGTGGTCCGGAAGTAAACCGAAAGTGGCCCGGAAGTGGACCGGAAGTGAACCGGAATTGGGCCGGAAGTGGACCGGAAGTAAATATGTGTGGGTGTGGGTGTATGTGGGTGGCTCTTTGGCCTAATGTTAAGTGTAGCAAAAAATATCAAGAGGGGCATATTTTTAACAAGCTTATGGACAACAATCTCACAGATGTAGCTTTTGTAAGTGTAGGCAAATCAATCTGAGGGGGCTCATCATTTCACGGGAAATTCCCGAGGGCATTTTTACAAAAATCTTGGATTAGACAGAGTACCACACTTGAGCAATAAGCTGATATGCACATCTTGAGCTAGTTTTAAGTGTGGCCAAATCTGCCTGAGGGGGTCTCATCATTTATCGACCCAGTATTATCACAAATCACACTACTCATGCCCGAGCGGGATTCGAACCCGGTACCCTTGTCATTTAGATAAGAATTAGTTTTTTCTGCATGTTAAAATTTTCTCAAAGAAAATATTTATTGAGTGCGGTATAAACAGGGCGATACAGTAATGTGGGAAATCCCGTTTGAAACCAATCCCAATAGCGAAGAACTCATCAAACTTTCAGATACATCGAGGTAGGAATCGTGGGGGGAAGGGGGGAGAAAATGTTAGAATATAATACCAACATGGTGGCCATGTCCAGGCTATCTTGGACTCAAATTCATTCGATAAATGACAAGGCAATTATCCCATATTAAGCAGAAGAACAAACTCATCGGATATCGGCTAAAATTAAGCGATTTCCTCCGAGGATAGAGAAACACGTCACTGCATGACGTCATCTTCCACAGTGTCTTGCTATGTTATTCCATGCCAATTGTTGGTCCTTATTATCTTAGCATTTCACGTAGCATAACCAATCAGAAGCGAGGTCACGTCATGAATTCAGATATAACGGCGGCCTGGTGAGATGTAAACAATGTATCACTTCAAATTTTTAAAATCCAATATCTATTCATCCCACACCGAAACTGTTTCGGTACAAATCAATGGTGTTGCTTAAATACATACGTTGCAGGGCATACAGTACACGTACGGAGGAATGAAGTAGATGTTTCAATTGAATGCACAGGGCACTGGCCTATGGACAGAAGTATCTCAATATTGATGAGATAGATGGTTGCTTAACATTACATCAAAATGTGTAGAATTTAAGTTTGTTTACAAGATATCTCTTTGATTGAATAACAATTTCCTCTCTTTAATTACATCTCTTCCTATTTATAATTATTAGTTATTATCGAGAACTGTATATGTCTTCCCTGCTGTATATGTTATATGACGTTAAAAATGATATAAGATATTTGGAATCATTTGTGTTAGCCAAAATCATAAAGGAAATGCATCCGTCTAAAACGTACCTTAGCATCAGTAATTTTTAAGGGAGCGAAGATAAATAAGCTCGAACCCAGTTGTTAGTAAGATTCGTCTTTGCATACTCTCTAACCAAAGCTTTCTTACTGGTATACACCTGCAGATCATAGGGAGATGAATTCTTCCTGCCCGTAAATAAAAGATAAACTCGAGTTAAACCTGAGTTAGCGTGTGAATTTTCGTGTACTAGAAATTTTGTATTAAAATAAATTATATTTCTGCTGTGAAAATGCAAAACCATGATCATCTTGTGACTTTAATCTACTTCTTAACAGATCTACATTTTGTCTCAGTACGATGTTCCGTTAAACAATATGTTTGGAACTGTATACGGAGGAACATCACCTAGATCCATGGAGCATATGAATTCTGAGCTTCTAATTCTAAAAGTGGAAGTGGATGAGAATATTAGAAATCTCCCGGTTGAGTCGAGGAATTGCAGGTTTGCAGAGGAGACTGAGGGATTGTGGGCTTTCAAGTATTACAGCTACTCGGCTTGCATAGCGCAGTGCATGGTGGAGCACAAGCTTCGACTGTGCAACTGTACCGATGCTCAAGTAGGGTATCATACAGGTAAGAATTGATAATTGTAACGTTCTACTCGCTTTAGTTCACTGGAGATTTATAAGCTATCATAAAATTAAAAAAGGGGGGAGGCCGTAGATTAAGTAAGCGTTTGTTCAGTAGAACGTACAAATTACTGAGTTGGAGGCTTTTGCCATGTTTTTCGCGACGCCTCAAATAACACTGGAAGTTTGATGGGCCAAAAATCGTCACAATAAAGTTTCCTATAAGAATAATTACTTCACACTAATGTAAATTCAGAAAGAAACACTTTTCCAAAATGCGTCACGCAATAAACAAATTATTTCTTGCAATTTACTCCACTCTACCATAACCAAATACACACTACATGCAAAAATACTAGACCCTTTTTGATTGTTATACTCAATTTCAAGTTTTGGCAAATATAAAAAAAATATTCATAGTTGCATTTTTTTTATAACATATCTTTTATTGCGCGTATACTTGTCTACAAATTGCATCAAAAGGATAACGCAAACAATTATGAATTTGCAATACTGCGCGAGTCGGCAATTTAACAAGATCACCCTATATATATCGCACACAACAATTCAAAAGTTAAATATTCGTAATTTTATACATTAACAATTTCTTTGGTTCATCCTACATTATATATCACAGAAAATATGAGATACCATTGTATCTAAAGTATATTTCTTTGGTTTTAATTAAACAGACTCGATCATACCATTACTAACGCCTTAATTAATCTAGCGTGTAACTAATTCTTCACTTTGGCAACAATGTACAATCGAAAGTGACTTCTTTCGTTTTGACCAGCAAAACTACTTGAATCTTAAATTATATCAATTATACTTATCGTGTTGACTACGACTTCAACAAACTCGCGCAATTTTTAAATTACGTAATCAACCTTTGCATGCCTTTAATTTACAGTTACAATAATAATATTATATTAATAAGTTGCTCATAAAAAAGGGAAGCAAAATCATAAATGTGAATTGTATTCATTAGGTAAACATTGAGAGTATCACTATGAAAGTGTTGTGATTTGCCGGATTTACATTTTAGCAACGAATAGCGTATTTTTCTATTCATATCAAGTGAATGAGATTCATGTCATTGATTTAATATGTGTCGTTTCTAATCGTAAATTACGTGTACTAATATATTGTGGTCACTCGTAACCTCTTTACATACCACAATGCAAAATTATCGGCAAATTACAAACCGCCAAAAAATATTCTTCTTTACTGTCACGTAATTTTACACTCAAAGTATGCTTACAAATCAAATCACGCGTACTTGTGCTATTTCGGCATTCGACGCAATTTCGAAGGGTCAAAATGGGTACTTGTCAAAACCACACACGTTACACTATAAAGTTCACTGCTCATACCTGTATAGTATTGTGACGTGTTCTAGGCTCGAGACTTCCAATTTTTCATGTATCGGCAAACGTGGTCAAACTGATTCATTCGTGAAATGAAGTCCCATCGTAATTTTTGCCTGGCTTCTAACGGAAGGAGCTCTTCCCAATTCTCCTTTACTTTCTTCTCCAAGCGTCATCTAAGTGCTTTCCTCACTAAGCATCGTCCAAGTTGGGTGGACGAAGAAACCATTCCCGTTGATGCAGTAAACCATCGCTGTTTCCGTGGCGTATAGTAGAAACGTAGCGCTTCACAGCATGGGTAAAATTTTCGTATCCCCAAAACGTATTTCTTCAATTTTACACGAGAGAGTACTTACCGAAATGGGTTTATTTATACTTTAGGAAGGTCTTGGAAGTTTGTTTTCACCTCGTTGAATTTTTTTTGCCGATAAATCATGTAATTTTCGACATTAATGTCACTCCGATGCACGGAAGCTGTTCCCTTGATGTCCGTCTACTACGTGAACCAAATATTTACGAACGTTTCATGACGTAACAACCGGTCAGTGTTTCCAAATACGCGGTTTTGTAACTGTGTAACAGTTCTAGAACGTAAATAAACGTGAGTTACTGTTCATCATTTCTGATTACGAACTTGCGACAACATGGCGTGCACAGGATCAGTGGCGTGCTCAATGTGAGGTTGATGGGGGTTATAACCCCCCCCCTTTCGCCCAGTATCTCTAAGGCTATTTATGAATGGTTCGTGGGGCTATTTATGAATGGTTCGTGGAGGTATTTATGAATGGTTCGTGGGGCTATTTATGAATGGTTCGTGGGGCTATCCGTCAATGGTTCGTGGGGCTATCCGTGAATGGTTCGTGGGGCTATCCGTGAATGGTTCGTGCGGCTATTTATGAATGGTTCGTGGGGCTATCCGTGAATGGTTCGTGGGGCTATCCGTGAATGGTATGTGGGGCTATTTATGAATGGTTCGTGGGGCTATCCGTGCATGGTTCGTGGGGTTTTTGAACCCGACAAAAATTTCTAATTTCGAAAAACAAATTTAACTATGTTTCCTAACCTAACAGAACCTAATCTAACCTTGCCGTGCATGGCTCGTGGGGCTATTTATGAATGGTTCGTGGGGATATCCGTGAATGGTTCGTGGGGCTATCCGTGAATGGTTTGTGGGGCTATTTATGAATGGTTCGTGAGGTTTTCGAACACGAAATTTTTTTTTAATTTTGAAAAACAAATTTAACTATGTTTCCTAACCTAACAGAACCTAACCTAACCTTGCCGTGCATGGTTCGTGGGGCTATTACTTATGAATTGTTCGTGGGTCTATCCGTGCATGGTTCGTGGAGTTTTCGAACCTGGAAAAAAATACAAAATCAGTAACACGAAAGTAGGTATTTTTCTATGGAGAAGGTTGCAACACTGCATAACCACTGATCATGGACTACGCTAGTCAAGATTTCTCCGCCATATCGCGTGTAACGCAAGCAAAAGCGAACAAAATAAAAATACTCGATATTTCGAAAATTGAGATTATTTGCCTGCAAAAAACGAAACGCGAAATAGAAGAATCCTTACGAATGCAGAATATGTAAGTATCAATGTGAAAAATACGAAAATAAGTGAATTAGAGACGTTTGGTGGTTACCGAAATTTTAATACAGCCTGTCCTCTTGTAGTCAACGTCTGAATGGGCGGTACATTCCGTAAAGTATTGTAGTGTACAGTCTTAGAAAAAAAAATACCTGGGCCACGGGACGTAGAATTTCGTAACGTCTTAAAGCCTGTTGTTTATGCAACCCAAATAACAAAATATTCGCTTAAGTTTGCCTGGAGATTCTGAGTTCTCGGGAAGGATTGAGCTTTGATAGCATGAGTCACATGACTAGTGCCCCAGCCACAACAAACAGCTGGGTGCTACGATGCCTCCAGAAGAAAATTTCAAAAACTGGTTTCTTGACAAGAGCTACTCGTAAGGAAATACTATTCTTTCGAGTGATATTAGAGTCATTGTCAAGAAGGTTCGCTGAAATGATGGTTCTCATCACAGACCACATGCCACACGTTAATTGTTTAAGTCCAGTTCATGCACTGGACCTACAGATTAAAATGGGATCCGAACCAAATGCGTCTCTATTTGGTATTGAATTCGGAAGCCTTTCATTACATGGCGAAGACGTTACCACTACGACATCAGAGAGGCAATGGAACCCCTTGAGAAAGAGATAAGCGAAAATTGCTACGTGACAAACCATATTTGCCCGTAAATTTTAAAAATAAGACAATATTTTGTACTGACAGTTTCGAACCGTGGGAGTCCCGGGTTCGATACCCGGTGGAGGCACAAGTGGTTCGGATCCCACTTTAAACTGTAGGTCCAGTCCCGATTAGCCTTACTGCGCATAAAGTGGACTTAAAACACCAAATCAAACCAAACCAAATCGAACCGTGGGAGAGGCATATATTTTTTTGTACCATCGTCCATTTCACGAGTTTATAATTCTTCCTCACCGACTCGAGTAACGCGAGTGGTAGAAGAAAAGCGAAGTAAAATAACTGAAACAGAAATAAAAGGAAAAAGCGAAATAAATTTTATTCATAATATTCTGCAGTCACTTGAGTTGTATTCACGGGATGCTATCTTTAAAGAAAGCCGTGGTCTCTTCCTTGTCTTTTTCGCTTTCTTTGTGCTCTTGCTTCCCCCGTCACGATTGGTCTAAAACTAATTAATGCGACGTTAATTAAACAATCCAAACAACGAAACAATGCACAATCAACTGCACAAAACAACATTCCAAATGTTTTCGAATCGGAAAACAATTGAGATGCTGTAAAATGACTTAAGATGCTGTAATAAAGTGGGAATTCGGTACCGTATAGAATTAAATCGGTAGAGATGTTCGATTTGATTGGATGTTTGTTATTTAGATTTGCTATTCTTTCACTTTTGGCAAATAGCGACGATGAAGATGAGTGATGCTATGATGAAATTGATGAAGGGACACTTACCAAGGACACCCACGCCCAAGTCGAGATTCTAACCAGGGACCCATGGCATCGTAGCGCGCTGTGCTAACCGCTCCTCCATGGAGTGGACATTATACCATATTTTGTGTGCTCAATTGGGATCAATCAATGGAATGAATAGGCATATTATATGATTAAAAAATTCATATCATAATACCACGTCATATTATTCGGCACGAAGTAACATCAGAGACATTCAATCTTCCATTTTTGCCTTTCAACTAATTCTTTGAATTCAGGTTAATCACAACAATAAGATAAATTATGAAGCAAATGATAGTGAATGTGGGATATTATTACGAATTACCTGACAGAAACAACATTAAGCAGGCTCGGTGGTCAAACTCATTAAGTGATTGACATTCGATATCATCGCCAAAGTTCCCGGGTTTGAGTACCGTCCTTGTCGGGGTGTTTGACTATTTCGTCATCAATTTCATGTAATGGTCACTCGTCCTTATCGTCGCGATCATCGAACAGGGAATAAAAATTATAAAAATAAATACGATGGAAGAGTACTTATTTCATCTCTCACGAAATCTCCTACAAAACCGGAATATATAAAATACATGTATATTCATTCACATACATTTTCGATTTCTGTATTTAACTAATCGAGACCGAGAACGGGAGAGCAATTTTCAATTCGACAAACCGAGAGACGGAGACACTGTCAAGTCTCGTTTCTTCTTGGCACCTCCGTAATCGAGTTGTTCTGTTTGTCATTGGCTTTGTATTGGCAATTATTGTCATTATTCTTCCCATGCAGGTAAACCATAACGATGAATTATGATGAAATGAAGCAGATAAAAGGGCAAAAACAAGAAAGTCATGCCTGTTCGGGACTCCAACCCAGAACCTTATGTAACGAGATTTGAAATTCTGGAGAAGGCGTCCGTGTTTCGCTTGGTTTTCTCTTTCCTCTACTTCTCTTATATTATCATACATGTAGAATAAAAATGGATCTGATACGATATGTTGCGATTCATAATTGTGCTGGTTAGATGCTACAGATGTGAACTCCAACCTGCAATATATTATTCCCTTTTGTTTCGTATCTGGTTGAACATGAAATTTTCTTACACTGTGACAATGTCTTTCTTAGTTTTGGTTTGGTGCACAGATATGCTAATCTGGACTCGACCTTCAGTTTAAAGTGGGATACTAACCACTATGTGCATCCATCGTGTATCAAACCCGGGATCCACTGATTACAAGGCGACGACGTTATCACTACTCCATCGAGGAGGCCCCATGACAAAATGTTATTCACTCGATCTCTACCATAATTTATTTCAGCATTTACATTTTCGATTTCTTCTTCTTTTTCCTTTTTTTAACTACTCTTATACAACTCTTTTTGCGTCTTCGAATTTCTTCTTGTTTCAGGAAAAAATAATACATGCAGGCTGTATAAAAATCCCCCGTTCAAATAGATAAAACGTTCACTCTCGAGAACTAATTTACATGTTTATCACTAAAGTAACCATTAGGAAGGAAACTATTGAAATTGTAACTGATATAACTGCAGATGAAACAATACTTACAGCCACTAACGAAATATCTATTCTTGTGTAGCCTCACAGACAAGTATATGGTGAGTCATTCACTCTTGCTGACTACGGGCGAAGGTCACTGAACTAAAGGGTGTTGGCAAGCAAGCAGGCTTCTGCTCTACTAAAGACGAGGTCACGTGTTCCAGTTATCAATGGCGTACGAAATAAGGAGGAACACAGCTATCTGACGTATGTTATGGTCCCGTCATTGCACGTAGAACACTTTATCGTCGTGGCCTTGAAGTTCCCTCAGGGCACTCCTGCGTAAAGGCTTCTCAGCTAGAAGGATATCTTCCCCATTGAGTGGAGGAAAAGTGGGTGCGTATAGAGGTCCTTCAACTTTCGTATTCTTTTTCATTTCAGAACCCGTGCTGTATCGTCGACTTAATCCAATCTATCCGATGTAGGTTTTAGGTTCTGTTTCTGTTCGGTTATTTCACGTTGTCTTCCTGCTTATGTTATTCGCGACGAAGGTTCTGGATTCGATAATCTGGACAATAACGGGATTGTGTTGGTTGCTTGATTTGGTGTCTTAAGTCCACTTTATGTCCTGTTAGGCTAATCGTCAATGGACCTACAGTTTAAAGGGGGATCCGAACCACTATGTTCCTCCACCGAGTATCGAACCCGGGATCCCTTAATTACAAGGCGCCCACGATCCCACTGCGCCATCGGGGATTGTGTTCGAAACGAATGAATCAAATTTGAGTGATATGATATGCAACCATTGGAAGACTATTGAAAGAAAAGCTGTGGGAACCTGCCAGTTTTTCTACTGCAGACAGGAAACCATAAACATGGAAGAGAAGCTTATATTCTATGAAATCTGACTCTATGTGCTCGAATACTGGCTAAATATAATGCATAGAGGCATAGCAACGTTAAACAACCTCTTATATGATACATATAGTTTTAAAAAGGTCGAAATACAAAGAGTGTGTGCGCCTCACTGATGGCGTAGTGGAAGGCCTTGTAATCAAGGGGTCTGGGGTACGATACCAGGTGATCGCACATAGTGGTTCGGATCCCACTTTAAACTGTATGCACTTCAGATTAGTCTATCTGTGCCGGTGACTCAGTCGGTAACGCGTCTGACTACCATGCTATAGGCCCCGGGTTCGATTCCCGGCCGGTTCAAGCCCGGGAACTTTTCTAACGTTGGAAGCGGCCCCAGCGCCCACCCAGCGTCGAATGACATGGGTACCTGGGGGAAACCCTGGGAGTAAAAGCGGTCGGTGGCGTGATGCTGATCACATCACTCCCACTCACGAACGAATCAAGAAAGTGTGGGGCGTTACCCCCACACCCCCTATACGCCTTCATGGCGTAGCGCCAAGCACAGGTGAGAACTTTACCTTTTTTTTTTTTTTTTTTTTGCATAAAGTGGATTTACAACAAAATTTAAACTTGCCATAAAGATTATGATAAGGTATTAAAGAATTGGGTCTAACCAATAGTCACGTGACCCTCTTTGCTTTCCTGTCATGTTGACCTTCGCGTGGAACACATTTCTCGGTGTTAAGACAGGCAAAATCACCCGATCATCGAAGGGTGCAATATGTGTTGCCTACCCTCCTGCATTACTTGCTCCTATTAAAGCCTTATGGGGAAGAACTTTTTTCCATGACTGTACTTGTTGACTCTTGCGTGATCGAAGGGCGAGTACAATTACGAGCTGCCGTAACCCGCTTGTAGATCGTCCATCAGATGACGCTTTTACATCATACACACGCTAAGTAGCCTAGTACTGCCATCTCGTATCATTCCAACGAACTACGTGGTCCACATACACAATATGGGAGCAATCAGGCGACAAGCGCCTGCGGCAAACTTGTAACGAAATTTACGCAATAATAAATGCGAAAAAACGTTACATAATATAGGGTTTGGGGCATAAGTAGGGTGCCCATACGCCCCGTTTTGAACAGGACAGTCCGGTTTCAGAGATGTGTCCCGATCGTCCCGTCCAATTTATTAAAAAGTTACTATTTGTCCCGTTTTATAAAAAATCTAGGAGTTATCTTCAAAACCAAGTCTAAATTTGAGAGAGATTTCATTCTAAAATAATATGTTTTGTATGTAATCCGTTATTTGTAGAGCTGGTAAAAAGCATGCAGATTCAATATAAATTTCCTGCGTCTTGACACAAACTCAAAAGTAAAATCTAGAGTTGTGTGTCTGATATGTGGGGTAAGGAATTCGGGGAGATTTATAACCGGTTGATTAAGAATGAAGCTGCTCTCAAAAAGATTGGTTCTTCTGCTAAATATTATCGCATTACCCATCTTCAACATCAAAGGTATATCAGAAAGGACGAGAAACGAAGTCTTACCTGAATTATAATAATGGCATCTGACAACGAGAGATCATATTTCATTTCTTGTTTATGGTATTCCGGGGTTTCCAACTGGTAGCCCGCGATGCATTTTTTTGCGGCCCGCAAAGCCAGTTTGCAAAATACATTAATTTGATGTGTTTTTCTTAAAACTTTGTTCTATTTTTACCGAAGGAACGGAAGCTCTGTGAAGAAAAACAAACTGCAGAGCGGCGCTATAGAGATCTGTTTTACTACGCACGAAGTACGAAGAGATGTCCAGTGTTCCAACTCGGATTGCACTGTGACTGATTGTTATAGGTTGTGAAAATATCGGAAGGAGCATATAAACAATAGTGGGGTTCGTATCTAATATGTACCATGCATGGATGTTTACAACACAATAAAGAAAATCTGAAAAAATAAATGTACGAAAACAAATTCAAGACATGAGGGATGCAATGTTCTTGAGATTCACAACCCAAGTGATTAATTTGTATGTTGCAAATGAAAGAATCGGTGCACTGTGTGAAGGAAGGCATTTAATTTATCAGACCAACATACTTACAACGCTCTGCATCTTTACACTCTCACCCTCGCTTGACAGACGAGGATCAGCTTGCGTGAACTTTGTTATCACTGGTTACAATCAACTGCGAGTCGCGACGCGTGGAGCACCACATAAGCAAGAAGAACTGGTCTTCACAGCTATATACTGATTGCCTTCGAAGCACTTTTAGAGTACTACATCCTAACTTCGGAGCACTGTTCAAAAAGTTAAACCGTCTTCATCATATCTGTCGGAGCACTCGAGATGGACTGTTTTTCTCTTGCGAGAAAGAACATTTTCAGACTAGGGAGCTGCAAGAGAACTGTGTCTTGACCACCGTCTTTCTCCGCCGTGTTTCAGAATCTTCTTCCTCTAGGGGGAATTGTCCTCTCTTCCTATTGGTTCATGGGCTATAGCCGCACCCCGTGGCATCGTGGTGTTTACACCAGGGAGGGATGGTAGCAAAAACTCAATAACCCATTGTCCGTGGGAGTGATTTGGACAGTGAAAAGTATCTGGTTCGAATCAATTTAAGCTTCTCATAACTTCGGTGCGAACATCTCACTTCTGCCAATTCTGTTTAGTTCATCACTTTCTTGGTGGCTTAATGTTTTTGAACTCGATGACGTATTTCCTACAGATCTTAAAGCGAAGACAGGGTTCAGAATTTTTCCATTTTTCTGTGGTCACCAATGTATCAGAGACGTAGACTTGCTGGCGCGATTGAGGAAAGATACGACTTCGGCCAAGGTCGTGGTACGTGCTGAGATGCCGGTCTGTTTAGGTCTGTTTACGCCGGAACAGTTGGCTCCCATCACTGGAGCAGAAGGAGTCATTGTCTTTACAAGACCACGCCATTTTAAAATTAAAGTCCGGGAACACAGAAGTAATGTCACTTTTCATTCGGCCATCTGCCTTTCCCAATTTCGACCAAATGCAGCTTGAGTTTTTATGGTGACAGGAGCGAAATGTGGACTGGTAGATGATTAGACTTCATTGCGGGACCACACTGGTTTCTATGACAGAGGGTGAGTTCGTTGATTAAACGTACGCCCGGCTTTGTGGGAAAGAGAGACGCCTGTGTCATTTTTCGGAGAGCAAAAGAAATCTCGGGAAAGTTTCAAGCAAGACCGAAATGGTAATGGTAAATTGGTCATAAGCAATATCTCCAAGAAACGTAAGATTGAAAATGGAAATACAACCTATGACGAACGTTGGGGATAATACTACTTCGTTACAAACAACAATGGGAAGCTGCAGTGTTTGGTGTGTTTGCAAATTATATCAGTACTCAAGGAATATAACGTGAAGAGATATTATACAACTAAACATGAAGAAATATACGGAAAATATGAAGAAGAGTCTAGGGATTTGATAATTGTAGACCTGAAGAAGAAAGTCAAACAGCAGACAGGTATGTTTAACAGTATTAAAAGGGAGCAGACGTCAGCTCTGCATGCTTCTTATGCAGTTTTATTTGAACTTGCGAAGGCAAAGAAACCTTTTTCTGATGAAAACATAGTGAAAAGGTGCGCAATTGAAATGGTAAAAGCTTTCGGGGACGCTAGCCTTGATGGTCAGTTTGAATCAGTGTCACTTTCTAACCAAACTGTACAAAGACGGGTTATGGATATGGGAGAACAAGTAACAGATAAATTTATAACATGCTTAAAAGTAGTTCCTATTTTTCGTTGTGTCGGGATGAAAGTACAGATCAAACAGATATGAGTTAGCTATTGATATTTATACGTATAACGCAGAACGATTTTTCAACAAACGAAGAATTATTTGACTTCTGCTCTCTTCACGGAACCACTAAATGGAAGGACATAAGGACATATATGATGCGGTAAAAAAAAAATCGGTAGATAACATCGGAGGCTTTGATAAGTGTTCATGCATTGTAACAGATAGAGCAAAATCGATGACAGGAGAAAATCTGGATTTGTAGGATTGCTTAAGGGAAGTGGAGCAAATTGTCCAGCGTTATAAAAAACTGAATATGCTGACCAAGGCAGTAATTTATTTTATTAAAAACATAAACTAAACGTAACGTTTCAACCTTCTAGCAAGGTCTTCATCAGACTCTGTATCAAGTACAAAAGTAACAAGATACACAAAAAGGGCATTATATATACACAAACATTACCCCCTCCAGACTATTAGAAAGTTGTTAGGAACTTTCTAGCAGGTGGCTTTCACTTTCCAACTGTACTTTCACCTAAAAAGCTAAACATAATTACTTTCATATAGAATGTGAAGAGATATTCCTGTAGAATATCTCACGCTCTTTTTCCTTCATTTTTCTCCCTTCTCCTCTCCTCTTTCTCTCTTGTCCTTTCCACTCTTTCTAACACCTTCTTCCATTCTTTGTTTAACTTCAGTCCCCCTTTCCAGTTCATTATGTCTTCTTCACCTTTGTTCTCTATTTCGTTGGCTTCCTTCCATTTTCTCACTAGCATTCTCTTCTCCCTTCCTATGTGCTTAGCCTCATCCCACTCGATGTCATGTCCTGTTTCTCTCGTGTGTTTAAATATTGCATTTCTCTCTCTTTTAAGTCGTACATCATCCCTATGTTGTTTCAACCTGTCTTTCAGCCTGTTTTTTCGTTTCTCCTATGTACACACTCTGACATTCTTTACATTTCACTTCGTAGATAATCCCTTCCTTGATAGTTCGTCTCCGCTCAATATCTTTCATTCCGTAATAACATTATTACATAGTGCACTATATTTATTACCGTCGCATATCGTGGGTTCGAGTACCGGGACCGTCTTATTTCGTACCATTAACACCTTTCATAGCGGTTCATAAACCATAAACTCTTATTTTCAATATTATAAACATTAATTATTATAGTTTCATACATTACATACTTTGCAGTAATGAATATAAAACCATATGCATAGCGTTTAGTACCTCTAATTACCTTCTATATACATATTTTTCATAAAATAAATAATTATATATTCATAAAAGTTATAAACATGCAAATACATAAATTTAAAGTGTTCTAAGTACATGCAAATTAGTTCTAATTACGTGCAAATTAATTAAAACCCGTGCAAATTAGTTCTAAGTACTTGCAAATTAATTGCGAATATTAAATAGCAACATCCACTGGCTGGGATACCATCTACTGGCTATCAATCATCATAAGGGCACCCTTCGCTTAAATAGTAGCCAGTTTCGCTGTACTTTGCAACCTCCGTTTCCTGTGGAATTCTTCTCTGCAAGTCGGAGCATTCCAGGAGACGGAGGAAACTGGACGTGAAGTACACCACGGAGCAATCGTTCTGCACCCGCATTCCTAGCCATCTACAATACTTATTTAGTTTCACTGATTCCCCACACAAATACATTTGGTGAAGAATGAAATGCAACGCTGGACAATTATAACACAATTAAGCCTTGTTTCCATGATTATAAGGGTGAACTCCGCGCAGGTAGAGGAGAAAGGAATTTGGGGCATGTGCGGTCAAGGTCAAATGACGTCAGAACGCCAGAACAAAGAAAGAACCCGATTGACCAATCAGAACCGGTTTCTCCAAGGTTAAACGGTACGCAATAACAGGGGAAAGGTATGCAATACTGTAGAGCAGGGGAGGGATTGGGACCAGACAACAAAGGATGTCTGGGAATGCGCAGCAAGGGTCAAATTTTTTGAAGCTATGCGTCGCTTGTAGAACCGGTTTCCGTCGCCAATTAATATTCCGCTCAGGGTTGCCCCAAGGCACAGGACGCTTCAGCGCGGTTTTAGGCTAGAACGCTTGCATGTCAGAACAGGTTTCTGTCTAAGTAGGCCAAGGTTACCGAGAACACAAGAAAAAAGGATTTTTGGATACCCAATTAGATTGGAGCGAGAATTTTACCTTGAACAAGGAGAACGAAGCGTAAGGGTTTTTTTATCTGTACTATGAAGAAGGGAGAGCTATCACTATTTGCTTTTATCACGGGGTAACGAAGCTAGGACCCTTTGATTATTGATTTAGGTAGTAAATTTATGTTACTGTGTGCTATTTAACATAATATTGAGTTCATTTTTTACCAAACTTTGACTTTATGTCAAACATTTTCCCAGCTTATTCTTATTTTCATTCAAATAACACAATTTAAACGATTCTAGCAAGAGTTTTTATTATATTTTCAACACACAAACTGTGTTCTTCAATTTTTAATTGTTTATTTTTCACGTTTTGGACACACAAATTGTGTCTTGTCAACTTTTAACTTATTATTTTACCAAAATTCAGGAAAGACTTTTAGTTACATTTTCGATACACAAAGTGCGCTTAGTCAACTTCTATCTGTTTATTTCACAAGTTTAGGCTTATTATTTCCAAAATAATACAATTCAATCTGTTCAGAAAATACTTTTAGTTACATTTTCGACACACAAAGTGTGTGTTCTCAACTTTTATTTGTTTATTTCACAAGTTTAGCCTAATATTTACTCAAATAACACGATTTGAACGTGTTTTTTATTACATTTTGGACACACACGCACTCACACACACACACACACACACATACATACATACATACAGAGAGAGAGAGAGAGAGAGAGAGAGAGAGAGAGAGAGAGATTTTCAATTTTATGCTTATTTTACCAAAGTAAGACGTTTTAATCTATTTTGGATGCAAAAGTATGTTTTGTCAAGTTCTACCATTTTATTTTACAAGTTTAGGCTTATTATTACTCAAAAAACACAATTTCATCTATTCAGGCAACATTTTTTATTATATTTTACTCACAAAGACATTTTTTCAACTTTTAATTTATTATTACTCAAATAACACACCTTAATCCATTCAGGAAGAATCTTTATTATATTTTGGATGCACAAAGATGTTTTCAACTTTTTTACTAATTTTTTTGCAGGGTTTGTATTAATTTTTATTTATTTTTGTTTTGTATCCGACATTCACTATTTTTTAACTTACAGTTTAGTATTTAATTTTTTTTTCAAAAACACTAAAGAAAAAGTACTTTTAGCTAAAATGTAAGCTACAGAATAGATTATTATTATTATTATTATTAGTATGGTTTAGTGATTTCCACTATGCCTT
This sequence comes from Lepisma saccharinum, assembly GCF_977018435.1. Classification (NCBI taxonomy): domain Eukaryota; kingdom Metazoa; phylum Arthropoda; class Insecta; order Zygentoma; family Lepismatidae; genus Lepisma; species Lepisma saccharinum. The sequence goes on from NW_028143161.1 coordinate 204,669, forward strand.
TTTTGTTTTGTATTTCTATATTAATTTAGGGCAGGTTACGCCTGCTACGTAGGAAAGTTTGTTTATTTTAGAGTTTACTGAGTATTTTGTTACTCTTATACTAGGTAAAGTTTTCTAAATATATCAGGTAAGGTTCCATCCATATACTTTTGTTTTTGCTGTTTGGAGATGATGCGATCAGCATCACTCTCCATCTGATTTTTATTTTATGTACCCAATATTATTTTGAGGCTTAGTGAATTCTAGAGCCTATTTATGCAGGAGAGAGGGCTTGAAAATTTTGATCTCAGATAACCCACAACTATTTGTCAGAGTATTTTAAAGGATATTTTACATTTATTATGTGCCACTAGAATATTAAAGCTTGCTTAATTTTTATGTCTGTAACGCTGTTATTGTATTTCTAGCTAAGGCTTACTGGACAAAGTACACGAAATGTTTATCATTTCGACTATTTACCTTTATACGAGGCCAAATGTTTAGTGTAACGAAAATTATTGTGTGTCTATAAAGACTGAAATTCCTTTACCGATGGGTCCATAACTGGACGCTTACCAACATTGTTCCTTTTTTTAAAAAAATAATATAACTATTTATCAATATATTGACAATTCACAGGACAAGACGAAGTTCACGGACGACTGACTATATGGACCATAGGTCCACTTGCTAAACTTTTTTCTATGCTAGAAGAATAACTTAGCCTTATAGCCTTTTTCAAGGTATTTTTGAAGTATTACTGGTTTTTTGGGTGCATCAACACTTGGGTTATTTCCATTTGGTTTATTATACGAGGCTACAATCACTATTTGAACACTGAAATTCTCTGATTGAAACTAAACGCTTAGGCTGTAACTAGGGACTTAGTATGTATATCGACAATTTATAGGACAACACGAACCTTACAAAGGATTATAGGTGACGTAGGACCACACGCCAGAGCTTTGTTAATCTGCAAGAAGCACTTACAGCTAATATTACGAGGAAATGAGGTTAGTTTTTACTGTTTCACAAGAATGCTATTTTTTATACACCCAATATTTGCTTTTTCAAGTAACTACTTGTACCAGAAGCACTTACTGGCCAACTCTAACTAGACTTCGACTTATTCTATATCAGGTGCTAAATTTATAAAGAACTATGATTGTGTATATTTCTGAGGAAGTACGCAAAAGCAGATTATCCGATTAAAGTATCTGAAAACCAGATTATTCTATGTAAGTATATTTATATTGACTGGATTATTTAACAGATCAAACAGAAAGAAGGCAAAATCCACTAAACGTAGGTGATTGCATGAAAATAACTAGGTCAAGGAGTGACCAACAGTGAGCTGAGGTTATATATAGAGGTCGCTCTTCATAATTCTTAGCTTCGCTGGATCGGCGAAGGAACGCACTTGTGGGCGGTAGAACCTGAATGGGCTCCACCAAGACATCGGAGACTCGAAGCAGATGTCTTGGTGGATGAACCCAAGTAGGGTCATAGGCGCTAGGGTCAATTTGGTCATTTCTTCTTGTATGAGGAACCAATTTGGCCAACTCCCCAAATTAACTTACATTGCTTATAACTAATTAAATTTGAAGAAAAATTATAATCTCTTAGACTGTAAACATATTTTATATTTAGGCTGCACAAGATCCGATGACAAAATTAACCCAAAATTAACCGCCCAGACAGGGATTCGAACCCTGGACAGATAGGTTAAAAGCCTAACGCTATACCAACTAAGCTATCTGGGCCCAAGGTATTCTTTTCTTGAAAAGTTAGTTATGTTAAGAAATATATTGAAACACTTGAGAACACTTTTGTTCTGGTTCGACAGAGAAGGAGACAATATTTCCAAATTTTTACAGACTGGGTGTATTTTTCCACTATAGAGGCCTTCACTATATGTAATTCGAAACGCTAAAGTTCAGCTAGCTTCCAAAATTGAGGTAAAGATTGTGTTTCGCGAGATTAACAAGTTACAATTATATCCAGTTACGGACAAATAAAGCTAAAACTCTCAGATTTACTGTACTAGCCAAGCTTTAGAAACATTTTCTTCACTTTAGTACAAATACCAAAGAAATAGGTATATTTTATTTATAATTTTACAAAATGTACTAGTATTTAATTCACAACGTTAGGTAAAAAACAGTATTTTTAAAAAAATATTGTTACTGCCTTCAAATTTTATGTTATTTAGCCACTAACAACTGGTTTACACTGTTAGGCATCCTTTAAATAGGAAAAGAAGGAATTATTTGTTTAATATTTTTACTACTTTATATTTATTTAAGAAAACAATTCTACAGTTTAACTTAATTTTAACAAATTGTTACTAATTTATATATCAAAGTTATATTATTTAGAGTGTATGAAGGCGTATAAAGTTAATATTTGTACTTATCAGTGCAACTAACAATTATATTTTACACACAAAAGATAATGTTTACAGTTAAATTACTTGAATCAGAGAATAATATTTTACAGTAATTGATTCATTCAGCACTAGTCAGTACTTTTATGCATCAGAAAGTTTTCTTAATTTTCTATTACGCTGCTATTTTGTGCTATTCTTAAAATGTATTTCTAAAGCAAACTGGTTTAATTTTCTGCTTATAATGCAAAGTTGACATAGTTTTCGCACAATGCTTTGTACATTTGTTATATTCTCTACTTACAATCCAAATATTATGCTTATTTAATGTATAACTAACTAACTCTCTAGTCTTCTTAAACCCGAATGTTCATGGCTGCAGCAACACATGCCTTTCATCTGTCCCTGTCCTGATCAAGATCTATATTCTCCTTTCCTTCCCTACCAATTTCCTTTAGGTCCATCTCTACATTATCCCTGCATCTTTGTTTTGGTCTTCCTATTGGTCTTTTACCATCAGGTTTCCCAACAAGAATCCTGTATACTCTTCTTTCCTCTCCCATTCGTACCAAATGATCTACACACCTAAGTCTTCTTGATTTAATCATTCTAATACTATCTGGACATGAATACAAATTAAGTACTTCTAAATTATGTAATCTTCTCCACTCATCTGTCTCCTCATCTGTTTTAGGCCCAAGTATTTTCTTAAGGATTTTATTTTCAAATATTCTCAATTTATGTTCCTTTTTCAATGTAAGGGACCAAGTTTATTTACTGTATTTAACTTTCATTTTTTTGTAATTAACAAAAATTAAAAGCTTATACTGTAGTTATTATATCTTTTAATATCAGCTTATTTTGAAATTAATATCATTAGGTATAGTCTTTGATTTATAATTATATTGCTTTTTTTATCAATTTATCTAAGAGTACACACAGACAAACACATCTGTTCACACTTTTATGTACATAGATATGCCTTTTCTTAATATTTTAGTAAGAAGATTGCACTTTAGCTATTTAAGCAAGTGTAGGAAAGGTAGGATTTCTGAGAATTTCTTGCAGGATTTTGTTGTCCAAGTATAGATGAGAACTGAGCTGGGAGACTGCTTTGAACCTTTTCATGAGAGTTTGCATGTGAACTGTATGCAAATTGAGCACTATTGACTGTGCATGCTTCTAAGTTTTGCTGTTATTTTACATCAAGTCTGTGAGACTGTAGTCAGTTTTCCCTTTTCAAGTAGTTTTTATTGATTCTATTTGTATATGTTTTGGGGACTTAGCAGTTTTATGTTATGAGGCAGTTTGTTGTAGAATATTTTTACCTGATTGTTTTGAGATATTGAGTCTCTGCTGTTTTACTTGTAATTATTTTCCTTCTTGTGTTGTGTATTTGACTGTATTTTGTCGAACCAGACCAAAAGTGTTCTCAAGTGTTTCAATATATTTCTTAACATAACTAACTTTTCAAGAAAAGAATACCTTGGGCCCAGATAGCTTAGTTGGTATAGCGTTAGGCTTTTAACCTATCTGTCCAGGGTTCGAATCCCTGTCTGGGCGGTTAATTTTGGGTTAATTTTGTCATCGGATCTTGTGCAGCCTAAATATAAAATATGTTTACAGTCTAAGAGATTATAATTTTTCTTCAAATTTAATTAGTTATAAGCAATGTAAGTTAATTTGGGGAGTTGGCCAAATTGGTTCCTCATACAAGAAGAAATGACCAAATTGACCCTAGCGCCTATGACCCTACTTGGGTTCATCCACCAAGACATCTGCTTCGAGTCTCCGATGTCTTGGTGGAGCCCATTCAGGTTCTACCGCCCACAAGTGCGTTCCTTCGCCGATCCAGCGAAGCTAAGAATTATGAAGAGCGACCTCTATATATAACCTCAGCTCACTGTTGGTCACTCCTTGACCTAGTTATTTTCATGCAATCACCTACGTTTAGTGGATTTTGCCTTCTTTCTGTTTGATCTGTTAAATAATCCAGTCAATATAAATATACTTACATAGAATAATCTGGTTTTCAGATACTTTAATCGGATAATCTGCTTTTGCGTACTTCCTCAGAAATATACACAATCATAGTTCTTTATAAATTTAGCACCTGATATAGAATAAGTCGAAGTCTAGTTAGAGTTGGCCAGTAAGTGCTTCTGGTACAAGTAGTTACTTGAAAAAGCAAATATTGGGTGTATAAAAAATAGCATTCTTGTGAAACAGTAAAAACTAACCTCATTTCCTCGTAATATTAGCTGTAAGTGCTTCTTGCAGATTAACAAAGCTCTGGCGTGTGGTCCTACGTCACCTATAATCCTTTGTAAGGTTCGTGTTGTCCTATAAATTGTCGATATACATACTAAGTCCCTAGTTACAGCCTAAGCGTTTAGTTTCAATCAGAGAATTTCAGTGTTCAAATAGTGATTGTAGCCTCGTATAATAAACCAAATGGAAATAACCCAAGTGTTGATGCACCCAAAAAACCAGTAATACTTCAAAAATACCTTGAAAAAGGCTATAAGGCTAAGTTATTCTTCTAGCATAGAAAAAAGTTTAGCAAGTGGACCTATGGTCCATATAGTCAGTCGTCCGTGAACTTCGTCTTGTCCTGTGAATTGTCAATATATTGATAAATAGTTATATTATTTTTTTAAAAAAAGGAACAATGTTGGTAAGCGTCCAGTTATGGACCCATCGGTAAAGGAATTTCAGTCTTTATAGACACACAATAATTTTCGTTACACTAAACATTTGGCCTCGTATAAAGGTAAATAGTCGAAATGATAAACATTTCGTGTACTTTGTCCAGTAAGCCTTAGCTAGAAATACAATAACAGCGTTACAGACATAAAAATTAAGCAAGCTTTAATATTCTAGTGGCACATAATAAATGTAAAATATCCTTTAAAATACTCTGACAAATAGTTGTGGGTTATCTGAGATCAAAATTTTCAAGCCCTCTCTCCTGCATAAATAGGCTCAAGGAATTCACTAAGCCTCAAAATAATATTGGGTACATAAAATAAAAATCAGATGGAGAGTGATGCTGATCGCATCATCTCCAAACAGCAAAAACAAAAGTATATGGATGGAGCCTTACCTGATATATTTAGAAAACTTTACCTAGTATAAGAGTAACAAAATACTCAGTAAACTCTAAAATAAACAAACTTTCCTACGTATCAGGCGTAACCTGCCCTAAATTAATATAGAAATACAAAACAAAAAAGGCACAGTGGAAATCACTAAACCATAATAATAATAATAATCTATTCTGTAGTTTACATTTTAGCTAAAAGTACTTTTTTTTAGTGTTTTTGAAAAAAATTATTAAATACTAAACTGTAAGTTAAAAAATAGTGAATGTCGGATACAAAACAAAAATAAATAAAAATTAATACAAACCCTGCAAAAAAATCAGTAAAAAAGTTGAAAACATCTTTGTGCATCCAAAATATAATAAAGATTCTTCCTGAATGGATTAAGGTGTGTTATTTGAGTAATAATAAATTAAAAGTTGAAAAAATGTCTTTGTGAGTAAAATATAATAAAAAATGTTGCCTGAATAGATGAAATTGTGTTTTTTGAGTAATAATAAGCCTAAACTTGTAAAATAAAATGGTAGAACTTGACAAAACATACTTTTGCATCCAAAATAGATTAAAACGTCTTACTTTGGTAAAATAAGCATAAAATTGAAAATCTCTCTCTCTCTCTCTCTCTCTCTCTCTCTCTCTCTCTCTCTCTGTATGTATGTATGTATGTGTGTGTGTGTGTGTGAGTGCGTGTGTGTCCAAAATGTAATAAAAAACACGTTCAAATCGTGTTATTTGAGTAAATATTAGGCTAAACTTGTGAAATAAACAAATAAAAGTTGAGAACACACACTTTGTGTGTCGAAAATGTAACTAAAAGTATTTCCTGAACAGATTGAATTGTATTATTTTGGTAATAATAATCCTAAACTTGTGAAATAAACAGATAGAAGTTGACTAAGCGCACTTTGTGTATCGAAAATGTAACTAAAAGTCTTTCCTGAATTTTGGTAAAATAATAAGTTAAAAGTTGACAAGACACAATTTGTGTGTCCAAAACGTGAAAAATAAACAATTAAAAATTGAAGAACACAGTTTGTGTGTTGAAAATATAATAAAAACTCTTGCTAGAATCGTTTAAATTGTGTTATTTGAATGAAAATAAGAATAAGCTGGGAAAATGTTTGACATAAAGTCAAAGTTTGGTAAAAAATGAACTCAATATTATGTTAAATAGCACACAGTAACATAAATTTACTACCTAAATCAATAATCAAAGGGTCCTAGCTTCGTTACCCCGTGATAAAAGCAAATAGTGATAGCTCTCCCTTCTTCATAGTACAGATAAAAAAACCCTTACGCTTCGTTCTCCTTGTTCAAGGTAAAATTCTCGCTCCAATCTAATTGGGTATCCAAAAATCCTTTTTTCTTGTGTTCTCGGTAACCTTGGCCTACTTAGACAGAAACCTGTTCTGACATGCAAGCGTTCTAGCCTAAAACCGCGCTAAAGCGTCCTGTGCCTTGGGGCAACCCTGAGCGGAATATTAATTGGCGACGGAAACCGGTTCTACAAGCGACGCATAGCTTCAAAAAAATTGACCCTTGCTGCGCATTCCCAGACATCCTTTGTTGTCTGGTCCCAATCCCTCCCCTGCCCTACAGTATTGCATACCTTTCCCCTGTTATTGCGTACCGTTTAACCTTGGAGAAACCGGTTCTGATTGGTCAATCGGGTTCTTTCTTTGTTCTGGCGTTCTGACGTCATTTGACCTTGACCGCTCATGCCCCAAATTCCTTTCTCCTCTACCTGCGCGGAGTTCACCCTTGTCTGTCTGTCATCAGACTCAGCTCACACATTATACATAGTTCGTCTCCGCTCAATATCTTTCATTCCGTAATAACATTATTACTATATTTATTACCGTTGCATATAGTTGGTTCGAGTACCGGGACCGTCTTATTTCGTACCATTAACACCTTTCATAGCGGTTCATAAACCATAAACTCTTATTTTCAATATTATAAACATTAATGAATATAAAACCACATGCATAGTCTTTAGTACCTCTAATTACCTTCTATATACATATTTTTCATAAAATAAATAATTATATATTCATAAAAGTTATAAACATGCAAATACATAAATGTAAAGTGTTCTAAGTACATGCAAATTAGTTCTAATTACGTGCAAATTAATTAAAACCCGTGCAAATTAGTTCTAAGTACTTGCAAATTAATTGCGAATATTAAATAGCAACATCCACTGGCTGGGATACCATCTACTATAGCCTAGTAGCAGCCCTTGGATGATTGATAGTAGCAGCCAGTGCCGCCGCCAGGAAGCAGAGGTAAGTGCTGGCGCATCCCTCAGCCACCTACCCTTCTCCTCCTACTCTCATTTGTTTAGCCAAGTAAACTGTGTAACACCATCTGACCTTATCTCATTTCTCCCGAAGTAAGTGCTCGATCGATATGTAAGGAAGACGATGTAAGGTATTTAAAACAGTTATACAAATAAAAAGGAAGATTCGAGTATGAACAGAGCTCTTCTACATAGAAAGTTACGAGAGTTTTTGGAGGATAAGGAGGCAGATAATGACGACTTATTCTTTTAAACCATGTGAGGTGGTTGAGCGCAGGAAAGTGCCTTCAGAGATTTTTGTGCAATAAGAGAAATAAATCAATGCGTTCCTTGAAGAGTTTGTCTCATCGGACGCAAGACAACTGGAACAATTTCAGAGCATGCACTTCCTTAAGAACTGGCGTATCTAACAGATATCACAGGTTATCTGAACAAACTGAACTTGAAACTGCAGGGAAGAAACGGGCTGGTTCATATTTAATGGGAATCATAAATGGTGTTCGTAATGAACTGAAGATTTTCAACGTTACTTTGGAGAAGAATAACCTGGTCCAATTTCCAAGCTGTCGGCGACTAGCAGAAGATTAAGTAACACTGAACTTTTCTGAAATCAGTGCCTTAAAGAAATAATGGATGCGTTTGACTACAGATTTAAAGATTTTGAAGAACTTAAAGCAGCATCCAGCTATTTAGCGATACTCTTGGCGTTAACATCAAAGAACAAGAAGCTTCTCTCCAACTTGAATTGTGTGATTTACAAGGCGATGTGTTACTTCAAACTAGGCAAGAAAAGGGGCCAGAAGTTTTCAAATGCCTTTGAAAGGAACGCTGTCCAAACCTTCGTAGTTTTGGGCAAAGAATGGCATCGATATCCGGCAGCACATACACGTGTATAGTGTTCTTTCTTCAATGAAGTTCATCAAGAACAACTACAGAAGCCGACTGGCACATTCTTTACTGCATCACATTCTGAGACTTTCAAATACAGAAATTGAAGGTCATATTCCAACTTTAATAAAAGAAGCAGATTGGCTTCAATTTTCACATTGGACACTTACTATGAAGGATTCTTATTTGTAAGGTGTGTTTTTAATTTCTTTCAATTCATCCATAGGTATTTGGTTTTGTGAAATAAATTTTAATTATACAATTTTGATTTGTGATTCCATTGTTATTTTTTTACTCATTTTAGAAATTTAGGTCATGCGAATGTACTACATTTTCAGTTCAGTACTTACAACTTTTGTAATTTTTAATCCCACCCCCCAAAAAAACGCGGCCCGTAAATCAACTGCTGGATATAATTTTGGACCTCGGACCTTTTGAAGTTGGAAACCACTGTGGTATATTATTTATGTGATCCATCCTTTAATAATTAATAAAAATGCATTAATAATAATAATAATTGTATAATTTGGGTTAACCGATTTTTCAGAAAAATAAGCGGTAAACTGTTCTCCTTGGGTTGTCCCGCTTTAGAGTCAAAATATTTTGATCATCCTAGGCATAAGGCATAGCAAATGTTATTTTTAGTGAGAATGCGGGACCGCAAATCCGAAATACGCAAATGGAATCGGGCAGTGTATGGTATTGTGGAATGTGTGAACAATGCAGATCATGTGCACCATGTAGAATAGGGAAGCGAGCAAGCATCCCTAAAAATAGCATTGTACTATATGCAGTAATCGAATTGGGCAGATATGAGCCGGTACGGCATACCGGTAGTTAATTAAGTTGCCGAAAAGCAGTAAAATTTTAAAATTGGCAATTATTTATTGGAGCTGATCGCACAAGTAACTACACAATCGCCAACAATGTACTACTCACTAATTCTTCTCTCCCCCCTCTGCCTTTCTTGCACCGTTCAGTACTCTGCACTCTCTCCTCCCTCCCCCCCTTTCCGTCCACGGCCGAACGCTCCTTGTCGATCACACGTCATGAGAAACGCAACAATAGCGCCCACAATGTAATAAGGAGTGCTAAATTGACCCAAATAGAGGAATCAATTAACATACTGAATCAAAGAGACTTAAAACGCAGAAGGAATACCTTGGCAGTGACGTCATCTCCCACCTTCACCTCTCCTTGCAGAAGCGAAGGCTCATTCGCTAGAGCGGACGAGAAGGTGACGTGCAAACCAATCGAAATCATTCCGAGAGAGATGATGCAGGCGCGCAAACCCTCCATACTGCTACTACATTAGTCTAACAAACCGCAACTACGCGCGAGGGATTGCAGGATATTTTGTTTCTTTGTTAGGCAGGTTTTATTGCTGGTTTTGTCATTGTTGTACAATGAGCAGTGGCGTAAGGTAAACCCTTGCACAGCGATGCAAGAGAAATAGTTTTCAATGTGTATAAGTACTTTGATTGCGATGAAAACAAAACCACAGCTCTTCACAGAACGTCCGTGGCGACAGGTGTCAGTGAAAGATGTGTGTGGAGAATTTTGAAGGAGAAAGACAAAAGTGTTGCGAGTGCGAGCGGAAACATTTTTCAACGGCGGGCAAAAAACCGACCGAACACCCAGCAACGTGTCACAAATCTGGATTCTTTTGATGAAGCAGTCGTGCGCCGAACAATCCATTATTTATACACGAAAGGCATTATTGTCACCGTTCATAAACTGATGAAGGAACTGCAAGAAAATATTAATTTTAAGAGTTCGCGATGGTCGTTTCGTAAGATCATAAGAAAATTATAATTCCGATTTAAAAAGCATAGAGTAAGTATCAGGAAGCATCAAACAGCATCGTTGCGTTGCGAGCGGCTATCATTTCTTGTGTGAAGTTAAAGAACTGCGCAGAGAGCAAACCGCCGATCTTTCATTTACATGGATGAAAGTTTCGTGAACACACACCACACTGTCCCCAAAGTTTCGCTGGATTACAACGATTCGGGGGGAGCGGGGCTTAAAAGTGCCAACAGTAAAGAGTCCCAGGTTTATTATTGTGCATGCCGGTGGTGAAAGTAGATTTGTGGAGGGGGCGAAGTTAGTGTACCTTTCAAAAACAACTTCTAAGGACTATCATGGGGAGATGAGCACTGACAAATTTTTGTTGTGATTCGAAGAACAGCTTCTTCCCAATCTCTGTTATTAAGTGTGACAATGCTCCGTACCACAACAAGTTAGTGGGAAAAAATCCCAACATTAAACAGCAGGAAGGATAAAATGAAGTCATGGCTGTCATCTCACAATATTTCGCGTGCAGAAGGTTTGCTGAAAGCCGAATTATATGAAATAATTAAAATAAACATCGATCAGTGCTAGCATTAAATTGAAGATTTTGTAACGAACCTTAAAGTTCGTGGGATCTTATGAATACCTAAACTGTTAACCAATTAATCAATGGGGTGATGTAAATACTCATCATTCATCCTCTTGATGAGACCACTCATCATTGGCATGACGAGTTATCGCTTGGCAATGCGAAAGGTACAAAATCACACTAAGGAACTTTACTACAGAAAAGACAATGGTCACTCGTTGGGTTTTATGAACCGTTGAACCTGAATCATGGCTGGGTGTAGGATAATTACCTGTCTATCTGAAGTCTTTAGCTGAATCAAATAAGCGAAGTCCTCTGTAAGCTTCTCCAATTCGTCGACCAGAGCGTCCGTCGTTCCACTTCTGACCTAGTGCCTTGCTGACCACCTTCTCTCTCCCAACTCAATCCCAAAAGTCAGTTCCCTCTCAGCTTGTCTCACCTCTATATTACTAGGCCACCGAGCTCTTCCTCTATGCCGAATCGTGTTATTTAATTGCTACCATGCAAAACCGCTGACTCTATAACCACAAGTATTACCTGTTTCCTGAATGCTCAGGAGGTTTGCAAGGCACAACACAATGCATTGCAAACATGCCTCAGAGGTTGAGACAACTGAGAAAAACAAGTGAATGCCCTGGTCAACGTGAAGCGTTCAGAGAGACTTTAATAAAATTAAATATACAATCTTAGGGATTGATACGTTCGCCCGCGCGGAGAAGAATTTTCCCTCTTGAAAATTTAAAAGTCAAATCGCAAAGCTTGACATGACCCAGGTTCGCCAATTCCATGTATTTTCTTAGAAAAACACACATACAAAATATATAAAAAAACAACAACAAAACATAGCTTTCTTTTGATTCCCTAAAAAAAATCCATTCCCTAAACATTACAATCAACAAGACAAGTACGCACGTCGATATGATATAAAAAACAATATTATGTATGATTATATGATTAATAATTACAAAATTTATGTCATTAAGTGATATAACTTGCGATTGAAAGTAATTGTTCGTGCGTAAATTGTTTTGATGTAGAATTGCTCGTGTTTTACAAATCGCAAGCGCGTGGTCAATAGTCTGTGATGCCTCGCCAAGCGATTTCTACTCTGTGTCGCCAAGCGAGGCAAATGGACTTACAAAACAAAACATAGCTCACTCTGTTTCTTAAAATTGAAGCCCACAATGGACCCTTCAAATAAGCTACAAAACCGTAAAGTCTTCACAAGTAAGTACAGACGTAAGTTCAATCGTAAATAAGCATGTAGAACACAGGTGTTCGCTGTAACCTTATCACAATATACACTGTTTCACATCGTACTGTTTTGCCTGTAAAAGCCTGGGTACACCAACATGTACTATATTTTGCTAAATGTGTAGCCTCTTCACTCATGACTACTTCAAATATATGAACTTTCACTGACTATCTTGCATATTCCGATGTTTGATTAAAAATACTTGATGCACACAATTAATTACACAAAAACTGTTTGTATTTAGCCTTGTACCTACTCGTGTGTAACTGCACACAAAATCTTGCACGTATCCACCAACTGTCTACTATATTGATATATATCCGAAAATGTTCTGCGAACAAATGTATCGCTTTCGATGTTCCATGTAAGTGAACAAAAAATTACTGCTTGGGATAAACATATGCATAAAACATTGGCACTAAAGCATGCTTCCTGAAATGTTCGAAAGTGCTGTAGTTATGCTTGTCTATTTCTTGCATGTTCATTTGGTTATCCATAATAAAATTTTCTCTTAAAAAAAATTAACGCACTAATTGCTATCGTTGGATAATGTGACACAACTGGCGCTTGTCGTCTCCTTGTAATGTAATGTAAACTATAATGCATGTAAAACTGGCTAGCATGCATGGTATGAAATTGAAAATTTGTAGAAGGGCTATGGAAAAGTATTGTTTTCCATAATGCACGGTAAATATTCACATGAATACACATGATATAAGCTTGCATGTGTATGTGTGAAAAAACACTGTAGCACAATTTGAACAATAATTCTGTACTTATTGTTGTGACCGAAACTGCTGCTTGTAGAATATATGTTCTCTTTACTTCTTCATATTGCTTTTCGTCTTAACTTAATTTGGGTAATGTAAAGGTGTGGTAATTTACCCATAAAACTTGGGAGATGGGAAAAATTTGTCTCAACTGGAAACAGTGTGGAGGGAAATTTTATTTGGTTAATAGTCTGTGACACTAAACTGGAAAGTTCCTGGTTGAATATAGGCTTTCCGGGAAAAATGTAGTCGTCTTGTAGAAAAAAAATGTCTGCATGCTTCCTTGTAATCTGGTGATGAGTATTTCTGCTAGGTATCTTCTGTGGAAGTCCTTCATACAAAATGTGCAAGATTGATGTAGGCATTGCTTGTCCACGTTGTTCCGTATAGACAGGTTAGGTTAAAAGGGATAATTATAATAAAGAAAGGAAATTGCAAAGGATGGGTATATATAATTCACGTTTATGCACACAAAACCAGACTTATTTCCATTGCCTTTTCTTAAAATTAAATTAAATTGCCTCATCATAATAAAATAAAATTAAAATAAATTGATTAAATAATTGCCATAACTCTTTGGAAATAAATAAGGAAAATTTAAATAAAATATACAACCGTAATTAAACTATTAATGTCCATGATTGATGTGTTGCCTTAAATTATTAATTATTACTGTGCTGCTCTGATTGAACCTGTCTCGTAAGTTGATAGTGCTTATACAAATAATACACCAGTGTTATAGTTAGCAATACATTCCAAATAATAAATACTAATATAGACATGGGCAAAGGATTTAAAACTAATTCCTGAAATGAAATGCCCTTACTAATAGATTGATTAAGTTGCTTTAAGGCAAGTTCAAGCGGAGTCCATTGGGGAATAGTGAAATCCGATAAATTCTTGGGAATATTAAGTAGTAATTCAATTTCCTTCATTTTTACTTGTTCAAACGCTAAAATTCGTGTATGTAAAATTTGTTGATCCACAATAATCTGAGAAAAATCCTGATAGTTAAAAAAAATATAGATTGCCCCTCGTTAATCTGAATTGATCTGTGGGTGTTCAAATTATTATTCAAATTCTGAATGACAATAAATTGACCTGAACCTGATATTAAAATACCATTACGTGTTCTGATAAACTGAAATAATTTATTGTCAGTAACAGATTTCACTTCAAAATTACAAAATGTAAAATTAATAAACAAAAGTAAGTGTTGCAAGCATGTTCTAAATTCTGTTTAAATGTAAAAAATTATTATGTTGTGAACCCTTAAAAAATATATATATAAAATTTGCATTGCGCAAAGCAAGCTATTAGTGTCCTAAAAGGTTGCTTTGTCAAGCCTCTAATGGCCTCCTAATAAATGATAGGCCGGTGCAATTTGCCGTGGTTCATTATTATGCAATGTAAGACAAAAAATTCAGTAAATGCTACTTCTGAGTTTCGTTGAAACTCCAGGTGGTAACAAATATCGCATCAGGGAACTAAAAAGGTGAAATTCAAATTTTAAACACAATAAAAATAATAAAAAACTGTATCAATTTCAAATTTTCTTTAAACAAAAGAAATTTAACAACTCGGTGCGTCAATCCCTTAGGTTGGTCCAAACAAAATAAATCGAGAATAGTTATGCAATATATTAAAATATAAATACAAATTACTAATTATTACCTACTGTACTAAAATTAACATGAAGTTAATCAGTAAGAAGTAATGAATTTATTGCTGCTATGTCAAATAATGTGCAAATTGGGTGAGCTAAATTTCCTAATAATAAATATTAATAATAATAATAAATTCTCAAATTATAACATTTGTGGTAAACCACACTGTATAAACTTGGAAAGGTTAACGATGCCGTGGCGACTTTTGCTGCACATGCCTGTGCTAATCACCGAGGCTTAGCCTGGGCATGTTGCTGACAATTTTGATTACTCTACGTGCATAAAGTGCTAAAATTGCCCTTTTGTAAAATTTCTCTGGTTTCCATTGAAATTCCGTTTGACTTTATCGTGATTCTAATGAAAAATGCGTCAATTTCCCAAAAATTTACTTACTATAAATATCTCTATAAAAAAACTGGGAAATTTTGCGAGAAAAACAAAAAAAATTCATCTTGTTGTTCCTTTGTAAAATTATTGGTCGTGATTAACCTGAAGTGCATAAATGCGACGTTTTATGGCAAAATGTATCTATGTAACACAAAATATCCCTAACATTGTTGACCTGAAGTTCTATCGTGAAAATCAAATTCTAATGGCTATATGCGTAACTAAACTGGTACCCTGAAAATTTTAATAAGCGAACGCCACTGGTTCGAGAAAATATTCAAAATCTATGCTAAGTTTTTCTGATCTACGAGCGTGCTCTGGAAGGCGTAAACGGGGAAAACGGAATTTGCTGACATCAGATATTCTAAGTTGTGAAAAGTTTGCATTTTGGTCGCTGCACGCAACTGAAATTTCTCCACCGCGAGGAAAATCGTAGGCTCGCTCGTCGGCGTGTTCTGGCGACTTCGGGAACCATTCGGGTGCCGTCGGAGAAGTGGAGGGGGAAATCGTTGCTTCGAGCAACAAGCACAGGAACGGAGGAAGAAAATGCAAGCTCTGATTCGCTGATACGCTGAATGACGCGTAAATGTTTAGAAAACTTTAAATTACTACGAACAAGGTGTAGTACGAGCCGAGAGAATTCGAAATGAAGTCAAGGACTTTTGAAATTACGTCATTGATGGGATGGAGAGGGAAAAAATATCGTCGCGCTTGCGACAGCGTGTTTATTAAACTCGACCACTTCCGTGATGATACAAAAACAAGACTTGGGAAGGTGCTAGCAAAATAAATGACTAATAAACCTTGCATAAAGTACAATCAAACCTAAAAATGGATTATAACTTAAAATTTTAAAACGCAATGAATAATAAAATTCTAAGCAAAGGTATAGTCGTAAAAAATATGATCCGTGAAAGATACAACAGGTTCGGAAACCTGAGAATTTGGCTTACTTTCTGCTTTTAAAGTGACATTTGGAACTTTCTCGACTTTTGCTGTTGACTGATTCACAAATAAACCTTTAACTTTTACAACTGGCTGAACACAGGGTGAAATAGTCACTTCACTTTCCATTTTGCAACTGTTTTGAACAAGACTTGGACCCTTGCTTACGGCAAGCTCCTGAACTCTATCTTTAACAGATACAATATTCTTCGGCAAATCTAAAATGTCGTCTTTGGTGAATAAAATATTTCTGGATAAATCCTGAACTCCTTTTTGTGTACTCGATTGAATAATAACAGATTGGGGCAGTGGAGGGGGCAGTGGCGGGTTTATTGTTTTCAATGGTACCACTTCAACCATCGGTGCAACATCATCGTAAATCTGGTCAATGGACGGTGAATCAGTATTAAGTTTGCTTAACGGTAATTCGTTGGTACACTCATGGTCATAAATAATAGATTTTTTGCGTTGACATTGACAGTAACAAATTATGAAAATTATAAAAATACTAATAATAAATGTTGTTAATAATAAAATTGTAATTATATTATAAGGATAGTCAAAGGACTTGTTCAACAGATAAATAAAATTAGAAGCTTTTACGTATGGAAGAAATCCGTTTAAAATAGCTAAAATCGCAATGATTTTCATGTTGCTTAGGCAATCAAAACAAACAGTTCTTCAAAACTAACACGTACCTTATTAAGCTTGCCTAGTCTAAATTAGTAGGTATTTTAACTGAACTTTAATTATTCCTGACTCCAGGCTCAATTTATCTGCGTAATTTATTTATTTAATATAATTTATTTATTCTCTAAATTTATTAGCACTGTTTAACTTATCTTATTTTTAAATTTTACTGCAAACTTATCTTATTTAATTTCAGGTGTTATCTTTATTTTTAAATACTTAAAATCAATCGAACCGTACTAAGGTACAAGGTAAGGAAAAAATTGGGAGTGATTTACTCCTGACTACCTGAAATAAAATTATTATTATTATTTATGCGATCTTTAAATGCAATAAAATACTAACATCACTAAAACTTGAAGAATCTTTAATTCTCTCAACTCATTCTAAAATATGGTTAGCATATTATTGTGGCAAAGTTAGAAACTAAAACCGTTGTGGTTTAATCATTATCATTCTGCGATGGCAGAATGGATTTCCAGGATTATCGGTTGCAATCCAATATCCTCAGGAAAATACTTGTTATTGGAGCGCAAAAAAAATCTTGACGTCGACGTCTACATATTCATATAATATAAATATTCTCATAATTGGCGCTTAAAATAAACTTTGCTAATATAATTATATACCTTCTTCTGAAGAGTAACTATAAAATGCTAGTGATGTACTCGCTGTATTTGCAGTATTATCTGCTTTTAATCTTTAATATTTCTAGTGCCTTTTTAGTATAAATTATTATTATGTCACGCAAGTGGATTTAAAATATTAGACCTGTTTCACTTTAATAAATGCCGTAACTTGGAGCAAAATTGCAATATTTATATTTTAATAATTTAAAACAATCTACTTTTTAAAGTTTTTAACGTTCGAAGCTACAACGTGCTAAGGATAAATATTCAACTGTCAAACGAAACATTGTTTCGGACAGGAGAAAAAAAATATAAATATATACTAACAAAAAAAATCTCGTTAATATGTGAGAAACGTCCACGCCGTGTGATGCTCTCCTAATCCTCTTCTAGTTATTCAAAATAAGTTGGCTGTGCCTAACTTTGCTTAAAGCATATAAGTATATGTATATATGTGTACGGACTCATTCTCGTCACAACTGCTTACCTGTGTGCGGACATCTCTCGTCACTGCAGCCTATTTATACATCTATTACTTCTCAACTAGAACTTTTAATTAATCGGGCGGTTTATACCCTAAATCACGGTACGAACATTGTACAGTGTGTCGAGGAATATAATTAGCGTTTCGTCTCTTTACATATTAACATGGATTAAAATTTTCAGGCAATGTATGCGTAAGTTAAGGTAACATAAGGCAAGTGACTATCTCGAGACTTGACTATCTCCTTAATCTAAGCTCCCTTCATGAGGTGCTAGGAGACTTCAGTCATTAAGAATATAAATGAGTGGTCCTCGGGGCCTTATTCGTTCCCAAAACTATATATATATAAAAATGTAATATCCTCGTTGCAATAATCTTAGCAGTCATAGTTCAAGCATTCTAAATCATTTACAAGTTACGGTCAGTTTTAAACGAAATTTAAATTAAACTTTTAAGGAATCTCAGATAATAATAATAATAGTTTATTTTAAGTGTTGAGCACAGTATGAAACCTAATACAGCACTAAGTCAAATACAAAAGTACAAAGTTACACGAATAAAATACATAAGCTGCAGAATAACATAACATAACAAGTTAGCATATTTACACTTTAAGTTACAGTTTTCAATGAGATCTATTATATCTCTGATACTAATAATTGTTTATTGTCATATAATATTGTGCAATTAACTGTGTATTGTTCTAATAATAATAATGATCATATTTATTGAAGTGATGATAACGATTAAACAACCACTATGTTATACAAAATTAAAAAAATTGAATACATAATTATAAAATAAAACAGTAGATCCTACAATTTTATACATCAACATAAATTCAAATTGTAGGTTTCAACAAGATCTGCTACTAAACCTCTTGCCTTGTTTAGGCATGTGAGAATTGAGATATACCTATGTGAATATCTGGGAATTTTATAAGCTATATTATTCAAAAAGTATTCACTGTCAACTTGGAAATTTAATATCTTCTCTACAAAATTTAACCTTTTCATTTTTCTTCTTTCTTCTAAGGAAAACATATTCAACTGTGATAACCATTCAGAGTAATGTTGGTCATAGTAATTTTTTTTAAACTTTGTGCATAATAACCTGATAAAAAGTTTTTGAACTGATTCAACTTTTTGAAGGTGACTGGTTGCAGTCAGAAACCATAATTCATTTGCATATTCAAGAATAGGACGAACTATTGTTTTATACAGGAATATTAAGGTATCTTCCTTTTTAAAAACTTTCCATGAGAAAAATATATAACCAAGCATTCTCTTTGCTCTTTTGCAAATTTCTGAAATGTGCTCATCAAATATGAGAGAGGAGTCTATTACTATTCCTAAGTCTTTATGACTGTCGCACACTTGGATTTTATTTTCATAAATAAAATAGTTGGAGACTATATAATGAACTTTCTTAGTACATCTTAAAACTTTACACTTTTTCAAGTTAATTTCCATTTCATTAATCTTGCACCAATATGTCATTCTATCGAGATCAGCCTGAAGTTGAGCGACATCATTATTTGTTAAAATACTCTTAAAAATTTTTATATCATCTGCATATAATAAACATGTGCTAGATTTAAAACATAATGTAACATCTTTGATAAAAACAGCGAACAGAATTGGGCCGAGTGGCGACCCTTGAGGTACTCCACAAAGTATTTCTTTTTTAGAAGAATTTGTTTCACCAATCTTAACAGAGAAACTTCTATTTACTAAAAAGTTGGAAAACCATTTCAGAAATCGTGGTGATAATCCCATTTGGTCGAGTTTGTAAATTAATAGCTGATGGCTGACACTATCAAAGGCTTTAGCCAAGTCAATAAATAAAATATCGGTCTGGGATTGCTTCCTAATGTTAGATTTAAGAGAGTCTATTAAAACCAATAAATTTGTGATAGTAGACCTTTTTCTAAAAAATCCATGCTGATTTCCATCAATATATTGTTTAAAAGAAAAAGACAAATAGTCAGCAATTATGTGTTCAAAAACCTTTGCCATGGAATTTAATATAGTAATTGGTCTATAATTATTAAGATCATTGGCTTTCCCATCTTTGTTTTTAGTTACAGGTACAATAAACACATTTTTCCAGATATCTGGAAATATTCCAGAAGTAAGTGACATGTTGTAAATTTTAGTTAACAATGGTACAAAAACATCTTTATAATAATAATAATAACAATAACAAAATATTGACTCAAACAAGCATACTCTGTGCTATGACTCGTTAAAATGCACCATAGTGCTGATTGACTCTGACTCGGTGGCACTAATTTATTTTCCTCATTCATAAATAACTTTAAAATCCACTTTTAATCCACGTTGTTAATTAATTAAAATGTTAAGGGTAAAATCGTTTACTGTTTACTGTAGCTTACTGCATCCTCATAACCAACGTTGTAATAATTTTCGTATTCAAGATCATATAAAATATGTTTCTACCTTTTACGTTCTAAAATCACTGTCAATGCAAGAAATCATCAAATCTATATGCCTTTTCCTTATTCCTTATTTAAAATTGTGGATGGTAAAAATTTCCCAGGTGGGAATTTGTCGTAACCATGGTACCGGGTTCGTGAGTGAACCACAGAGCTACCAGGAGCAGATTGATAGGGAATCGTCCACGGACGTCCCTGGGCCGGCCACATTTTTGATGAAATGGGCCTCCCTAAAATCCGACATCGAAACTTTCGCCACGCGGAATGCCGGACGCTCCTGATACCAAAGCGCCAGCCCGACGTGGGTAACCGCGACGGAGCTAGGGCGCAGGTTCCTCCGCATTCTTACATCTCGCTGATTACCGATCCAGACTCGAGGTCGATAAATTTCATCGCATTTATCCTCATGTTAGACTAAACATCTATCATGGCATATAAATTCTTCTCCCCCCATGAATGTAACAAACTTTAATCCCTATGTATTTTCAAAATCAATTGTGGCAAGGACATACAAAGAAAACAACTAAACAAATGAGCAAAATTTTGGAGTGGGGTTGAATTGAAAACTGGTTAAAAATTAACTGCAACTCTTTTCATTTTCTGAAAAAAAAAAACGAAAAGGCCTCAAGCATTCCACCACGTGTCAATATTTGGGGTGGGGTTAAATTTAATTAAAACTGGTTAACAATTTTCCATCTCATTTCCGAAAAAAAATGGATGAAAGCCCTAAACATTTCCATCACGTGTCAAGCTTAGGGGTGGGAAATAATTCTAAACTGGTTATAAAAACTAATCCTTCAATTTTCATTTAGTTCATGGTGAAATAAATGAAAATCCCAGAACCTCGACCACGTGTCAAGCTATTTTCTCATCGCATTTCCAAAAAATGCATGAGAAGCCCAGCCTCCACCGCGTGTCATTCTAAAGAATGAGGGGATCTGAACCAGTTGTTTATGCAATTAATTGCTGGGGTGATGTAAACTACTCATCATTCATCCTCTTGATGAGACCACTCGTCATTGGCATGACGAGTTATCGCTTGGCAATGCGAAAGGTACAAAATCACACTAAGGAACTTTACTACAGAAAAGACAATGGTCACTCGTTGGGTTTTATGAACCGTTGAACCTGAATCATGGCTGGGTGTAGGATAATTACCTGTCTATCTGAAGTCTTTAGCTGAATCAAATAAGCGAAGTCCTCTGTAAGCTTCTCCAATTCGTCGACCAGAGCGTCCGTCGTTCCACTTCTGACCTAGTGCCTTGCTGACCACCTTCTCTCTCCCAACTCAATCCCAAAAGTCAGTCCCCTCTCAGCTTGTCTCAGCTCTATATTACTAGGCCATCGAGCTCTTCCTCTATGCCGAATTGTGTTATTTAATTGCTACCATGCAAAACCGCTGACTCTATAACCACAAGTATTACCTGTTTCCTGAATGCTCAGGAGGTTTGCATGGCACAACACAATGCATTGTAAACATGCCTCAGAGGTTGAGACAACTGAGAAAAACAAGTGAATGCCCTGGTCAACGTGAAGCGTTCAGAGAGACTTTAATAAAAATAAATATACAATCTTAGGGACTGATAGTTTGCACCGCGATCTTTACTGCTCGTACTCTTACTCGTGCCATGGTTCCTTTCATAGTAGTTGGCAACGCTGACTTAGCAGGGAGTGACGTCACTGCCAGGTTATTCCTTCCCGGAATAAGAATCAACCAGTAACGTGTTTAGAATTGTGTATAATATTGGTAAGAAAGGACGACATTTTACAGATTAAACACATGACAAAATTTTCAATAAATTTAACAATGTATCAGTGGTAGGACAAATCATAATGATCATGCATATTAATTTTGTGGCTGATTCTTGTGGTCTTAAGAATGAGAAACGATGTATTATTTAAGAAATCACAAAAAAGGATTGTATCAAAAGACAGGTCTCTGCACAAAAGCATGCCGGCAGTAATTCATATCTAATTCAACCACTGGCTGGCTACATGTGTTTACAAGTCAGAAACCATATATTAGCATTGCAGTCACAAAAGAGGCACACACTACGGTACGACACTACTCCCCACAGTTTCCATCAACTCCCTGTAGCATTCTGTGCCATTTCTTCCCCGAAGAACGGCTATTTTGATACACAAACTATGTTCACACTGTAGCACGGCGGTTGACTCAACAATGAATTACCACTGTCATCTGTAGTATAACCGTTAATCACACTGCCATCTAGTGACGTGTCCACATACTACTGGTGCCATGCTCTCCGGGACATGCGATCATGTTGTGGTAACATCATTTAAGTTAATGAAATAAATATACAGTAGTTGCCATGACTTATGCCCCAACCCTCGTGTTATTATAATGTAATATCAACAGTGTGGCTGGAAAGTAACTCCATATCCCTGGTTTCCCCTAGACCATTCCACAGAAAGTGAGCTTAAATGCGGCGGGAGGCAGAAGATCGTGCTGTTGTCACGTCAGAGCATAACCCCGTGTGTTCGGAGGTTTAAGAGAATGAAAGATCTCATTGTAGAGTTGTAGATATGAGACTCCATTTTTGGGGCTGTAACGAACTATCAAATCACGCGGTCACAAGCTCGTTGACTCGAAAGTGCCCCGGAGAGAGGTCGGCCTGACGCTCGAACTTGGCAACGCAGCCCGGTTGACGTTGCCACACAGTGCGCGGGAACCAGCAACTTTCGTCCCGCTCTCGCTTTGCTTTTCCCATATGTGGCACCAGCGCAATTCTGTCCAGCCGCCTATTTACGTGGCCGTGCGTTTAGATGTTCCAACCGTAGTAGCACAGACAAATGTATTACCTTTGTCTGTGGTAATAGTGATTTCAAGGTGTCTCTATTGGTTAACTTAACTTAACTTACTTAACTTAATTCCTGTTGTTCCCTGTGGAACATAGGGCATCAACAATGCATCTCCACCTGGTCCTACTGACGGCAATTCTCTTCACTGCATTCCAGCTCTTTCCTTCCTCCAAGGCCTCAGCGTGAACAGATCTTCGCCACGTCTGTCTAGGCCTCCCTCTTTTCCTTCTTCCCTGCGGGTTCCAGTCTAGTGCCTCTCTCTCGACAGCCTCATTTTCCTTCCTCAACGTATGCCCTATCCAATTCCATTTTCGCCGCTTTATTTGTATGGACACCTCGGTTTCTCCAGATTTTCTCCAAAGTTCTTGGTTTTGAATCACTTCTGGCCAAAAGATATTCAAAATTTTTCTCAAGCAGCGATTGATGAAGGTCTGTAATTTAGAGGTAATCGTTTTTGTTACTTTCCATGTCTCAGACCCATACAACAGTACAGACTTAACATTACTTCGAAAAATACAAAGTTTGGTCTTCTTGTTTTTCCATACTGGATAGAGCCTCACAAAGGTGCCATTTGCTTTTTGGATTCGTTGAGAAACATACTGTGCCCCCCCTCCGTCTTTTGCCACCACACTACCCAGGTAAGTAAAGCTATCCACATTTTCAATAATCTCTTCACCAATATTAAACGGGTCTGTTTTTGTGGAGTTAATCCTCAGTGCCTTGGTCTTCTTGGAGTTAATCACAAGTCCTGCTTTTTTTGCACTTTCTATCAGATCTGCTAGTTTTGTTTGCATATCACCATGTGCTTCAGATAAGAAGCACAAATCGTCTGCAAAATCAAGGTCTTCTAGTCTGTTATTCAATCCCCATTGGATACCACGTCTTTTCCCTCCTATTACATTTCGCATCACTGCATCGATCACGATCAGGAACATTGTAGGTGATAATATACAACCTTGCCTCACTCCAGACTGCACATCTATTGGTTCAGATACACGGCCTTCATGTATAACTCTACATGTATAATCACGATAAGTTTCTCGGATGAGATCAAGAATTTTTGTGGGCACTCCATATCGTTTCACTTCCTTCCACATTGCATTTCTGTTGACCGAGTCAAATGCTTTCTCGAAGTCAACGAAAACTGTATAGAGACGAGATGACCATTCTATACATTGTTCCAAAATTATCCGCAAGGTGTTAATTTGATCAATACAGGAGCGATTTGGTCGAAACCCTGCCTGTTCTCTTCTGAGTCTCAAGTTAACATGCTCCTTAATTCTGTTTAGGATAACTCTAGTGAAGATCTTACTCGGAATGGAGAGAAGTGCTATACCTCTCCAGTTGTCACACTTTGATGTATCCCCTTTTTTCGGTAGCTTCACCAACAGGCCACTCCTCCAGTCCTTAGGCATCACTCCCTCTATCCATATCTTCTCAAATAAGGGCTGCAACATATTTGCTGTGGTGTTTATATCACTTTTCAGCACTTCCGGTGGTATGTTGTCGACACCAGCTGCTTTACAATTACGTACCTCTCTCAGAGCCTGTTTAATCTCTCCTACTGTTGGAACATCCGTCCTAATTCTTACACTGGGGCCAACATCACCATCATTATCATCTTCATCTTCCCCCTGGTCTATCTGAGCATCCACAGAACGATTAAGGGTTGCAGAGAAGTGCTCCTTCCAACGTTTCAGTTGGTCCTCGGTATTCGTAAGGAGGGTACCATCTTTACTTCTCACTGGTCGATTTCTCTGCATCTGTTTCCTTGACAGAACTTTTGTGATGTTGTATAGTTCTTTAAGATTCCTCTTTTTTGCTGCTTCCTCCGCCTGCTGAGACAGATTGTCTACCCAATTTCTTTGATCCCTACGAACACTACTCTTTACTTCTCGATCCTTCTCTGTATACTTTGTTTGCAATTCTGCCTTCCTTGCCCTTGTCCTGCTTGAGTTCATTGCCTCCTTAATTACTTTTCGCTCATTAATCCTTTCCCAGGTCTGCAGAGACATCAAATCTTTTTTCCTCCTATCCTTGAAGCCCAGAACCTTTTCACTTACTTCTGCGAAGGCAGATCGAATTTTTGTCCATTCTCTTTCAATTGTTTCATTCTGCTCACTTTCATCGGTCAATACTTGGAACCGATTTCTCAGTTCAATCCTGAAGGTTTCCTGGAGATTCTTATCCTTCAACTTACTAACATCATACCGCTTCCTTGTCTGTTCCATTCTCTTCTTCTGAGCTTGAATTTTCATTTTAAAGTTAGCCACTACCAAATGATGATCACTCCCAATGTCCACACCTCTCTTGTTTCTTACATCCTGTAGCGAACGTCTCCACCTCCGTCCAATTGCCACGTGGTCTATCTGGTTTTCTGTTCTATGGTCTGGTGATACCCACGTTACCTTACGGCATTTCTTGTGAGGAAATATAGTACCACCAATAACTAAGTCATGGCTAGCACAGAAGTCCACAAACGTTGTCCATTCTCATTTCGCTCTCCTAAACCATGTTTACCCATGACATGCTCAAGGCCTTCGTTGTCCTGCCCCACCTTTGCATTTAAATCTCCTCCAATTATTATGATATCCTTTCTTTTTTGCTTCTTTATTGTTTCATTGAGCTGCCTATAAAACTCGTGTTTATCTTCAGGCTCTGCTACTTCTGTGGGTGCATAACACTGGATCATAACGACGTTTCTGATATTGGTTTTGAAATGTGCCACAATTATCCTCGCAGACACTGGATACCATTGAATAAGGCTCCTTTTTGCTTCCTTGTCCATCAATATACCCACACCATCACGGCTCACACCTTCACCCTCAGGTCTTCCAGAATATATGAATGTAACTCCTTCATGGATATTTACCTCTCCAAACTCTGGCCATCTGACTTCACTTATACCTAGGATGCTCAGACAATAGCTCTTCATGCAGGCCACTGCCTGCCGTAGTTTTCCACTCTCCCGCAGGGTTCTTACATTCCATATTAAAATTCTCGTTGTCCTTTTCAGGCCAAATGTCGTCGTCTTAGAATCAGTTCGGCTTCCTCTTGTTGATGTTTCTTTAATAGTGTGATTTAAAGTGTGCGGGTTATTGGCCCACAGCACCCGATCTTGGTGATGGGGCTGCCACCTGAGCCTCCAAGCAGGCTAATTTTCTTCTCGGGGTATTTTCCCCTAG